>NC_057804.1:270900103-270910261 GCF_018294505.1 Triticum aestivum | reverse complement strand
ACCGGGGGAGAGTGAGAGAGTACGGGGGGGGGGGGCGTGGCGTCGTTCCAGGGCATCCAGACGAGGAGGGGAGAGGCAGGCAGGCAGGCGAGCTGGTGGCGTGGCGCGGTGGCGCGCGCGCGCGCCGGGCACACTCCCCTCCCTCTGTCGAGGACGAAGACGACAGAGGAGGAGGCGGGTTGGGCCGCCTGCTGGCTGGGCCGGCCAGCTATTGCTGGGCTGCACAGGGAGGAGCCCCAGGTAAGCTTCTCCTTCTTTATTTATTTTTGTTTTCTAATTTCTGTCATTTGTTTTGATTTAAATAAAATATTAAATCATTTTATTACCTTATGCCAATTTTTGCAGGAGCTAGATATATTATTCCAGAGCTCCCCAACAGGTGGCATAATTTTTGGACATATATTAATATATATAACTAATATATTTCCAATGCAAATATTTATGCATTAATTCCAAATGCCCAAAATAAATACCTATGAGCTCTTAAAAATATTGGTTTGATTTTTATCTCTGTCCAATATTTTCAGAGAGCAACATGAGCATTTTCTTGGACTATTTTGGAGAAATTTTTATTTGGGTCATTTTCAAAATGATTCTGAGGGTTTCACAAATCCCCATTTCAAGTTTCTGATGAAAGAGTAAACATGATGCAACACTCTAGTGCATGACTAGCTAGGGTGTGACAACTCACCCCCACTCAAAAGAATCTCGTCCCAAGATTTGGGTTCCTCCGGGAAGAAGGCGGGATACTCGAGTCGAAGACGTTCCTCCCTTTCCCAAGTTGCTTCATCCTCAGAATGGTGCGACCATTGTACTTTGAGAAACTTGATATTATGACGTCGGGTGGTACGTTCGGCCTGATCGAGGATACGAATGGGGTACTCTCGATATGTAAGATTATCTTGGAGATCAAGCGTTTCGTGGTCCACTCCACGGATAGGATCCGAGAAGCAACGCCTGAGTTGAGAAACGTGGAAGACATCATGGACTCTGGAGAGGTGCGGAGGTAGTTCCAACTGGTAGGCAACTTCTCCTCGTTTGGCGAGAATGCGAAAAGGTCCAATGTAACGAGGAGCCAATTTGCCTTTGATACCGAAACGATGGGTTCCCTTCAGAGGGGTGACCCGAAGATAAGCCTTCTCGTCAACCTCGAAAGTCATAGCCTTATGTTTTCGGTCATATTGACTCTTTTGACGAGATTGGGCTGTTTTCAACTTTTCACGAACGATACGAACTTGTTCTTCTGCTTCCTGAATCATATCCGGGCCAAAGAATTGTCTTTCCCCGGTTTCTGACCAGTTAAGGGGTGTTCGACATCGTCGTCCATAAAGAACTTCAAAAGGGGCTTTACCCAAGCTAGATTGATAGCTGTTGTTGTAAGCGAATTCTGCAAATGGAAGGCACTTCTTCCAGTCCATTCCGAATGAGATAACAGAGGCTCGAAGCATGTCTTCTAGAATCTGGTTGACGCGTTCCACTTGACCACTCGACTGAGGGTGGAAAGCGGTGCTAAAGGAGAGACGGGTTCCCATAGCGTTCTGGAAACTTTCCCAAAATCGAGAGGTGAAAAGACTTCCTCGATCCGAGTTTATTTCCAAAGGAACACCATGGAGAGACACTATACGGGAGATGTATAAGTCTGCCAACTGACTAGCGGTTATACTCTCACGAACAGGTAAGAAATGGGCTACTTTGGAAAGACGATCGACAACGACGAAGATAGCATTATTCCCTCTCTTGGTCCTGGGAAAACCGGTAATGAAATCCATACCAATTTTATCCCATTTCCATTCAGGAATAGCTAAGGGTTGAAGGGTGCCAGCAGGCCGTTGATGCTCTGCTTTTACACGACGACAGACATCGCAATTAGCAATATATTGAGCAATTTCTCTTTTCATCCTAGTCCACCAGAACCTCTGGCGTAGGTCCTGATACATCTTAGTACTACCGGGATGAATGGTGAGAGGAGATTCATGAGCTTCCTTAAGGATCAATCGTCTCAGGTTTCGCACTTTGGGAACCACTAGTCGATTCCCGAAGTATACGACCCCTTGATCATTAATGGAGAAGCAATTCGCAATTCCTTTCTGGATGTTTCTCTTGATGCGGGAAATTCCCGGATCTACCTTCTGTGCTTTGATAATCTGATCCGTAAGGGTAGGTTTTGCCACCATGGTGGAAAGAAAACCTTGAGGAACAATGTGAAGGTTAAGCTTCCGAAATTCCTCATGGAGAAGCGATTGACTTTGTTGTAACATTAGGTTGTTACAATAAGATTTACGACTTAGCGCATCAGCCATGACGTTGGCTTTCCCTGGGGTGTAGGTTATTCCTAAGTCGAAATCTGTGATCAACTCAACCCAACGTCTTTGCCTGAGATTCAAATCCGGTTGGGTGAAAATGTACTTCAGACTTTGGTGATCAGTGAATATCTCGCAACGGTTACCGAGGAGGTAATGTCGCCAGGTCTTGAGTGCATAGACTACGGCTGCAAGCTCTAGATCATGAGTAGGATAATTCTCCTCATGTGGGTGCAATTGCCGTGAAGCGTAGGCAATTACGTGTCGATCTTGCATGAGAATGCAACCTAGTCCTTGTCGCAAGGCGTCGCAGTAGATAACAAAGTCCTTGGAGAAGTCTGGCGGTACCAGTACGGGAGCAGAGGTCAGGCGTCTTTTCAGTTCCTGAAAGCTGTGCTCACATTGTGGAGTCCATTCGAACTTCTTATCTTTCTTGAGGAGTTCGGTTAGAGGTTTAGCAACCTTGGAGAAGTTCTCGACAAAGCGACGACAATAGCTCGCTAAGCCCAGAAAACTCCGAACTTGCTTGACCGATTCGGGTGGAGTCCAATTAAGGACGGCTTGAACTCGCTCAGGGTTAACAGCAATACCTTTACCAGATATTACATGACCCAGATAGGTCACTTCTGACAACTAGAATTCACATTTAGAAAATTTGGCATAAAGGCGATGCTCTCGAAGTTTCTCCAACACTAGCCTTAGATGTTCGGCATGTTCCTCCTCGTTCTTAGAGTAGATGAGTATATCATCGAGGTAAACCACGACGAATTTATCCAAATACTCCATGAAGATTGAGTTCATTAACCGAGAAAAGGTGGCTGGAGCGTTGGTTAAACCGAAGGACATGACGGTGTACTCGTATTGGCCATAATGAGTAACAAAGGCCGTTTTAGGAATGTCCCCATTTCTGATTTTGATTTGATGGTAGCCCAACCTCAAATCCATCTTGGAGAAGACTGAGGATCCAGCGAGCTGATCATACAGGTCGTTGATCCTGGGGAGCGGATATTTGTTCTTGATTGTGACCAAATTGACAGGTCGATAATCTACAACCATCCGGTCCGTACCATCCTTTTTCTTGATGAATAGGACGGGGCAAGCCCACGGAGATGAGCTAGGTCGGATGAAACCCTTTTTCAAGGACTCATCGAGTTGTTTCTTAAGCTCGGCTAGTTCTAGTGGTGCCATCTTATAAGGTCTTCTAGCAATCGGAACGGTTCCTGGAATGAGGTCTATTACGAACTCAACATCCCTGTCAGGTGGAACACCTGGCAATTCCTCTGGGAAGACATCCAGGAAGTCACGGACTACCGAAACGTCCTCAAGGTCTGGCAAAGGGCTGGCGTTAAGAGAATATAATTGTCGCTTGGCTAGTCGGGTTAAGACATTGACTATCTTGCCCGTAGGATGGGTGAGTTGAACAGTCCTAGAGAAGCAATCAATTTGGGCATGATGAGCCGACATCCAGTCCATACCCAGAATGATATTAATATCTGAAGATTTAAGGGCTATCAAAGACACGAGGAAAACAAGTCTGTCGACTTGGATTTCATTTCCATGGCTTACTCTAGAAGTTTGCCATTTGGATCCTGGAGTTTGAATTACCATAGAGGTTGGCATAACACCGAATGCGACGTTATGCAAACGAGCATAATTTTCGGATATAAAAGAATGAGAGGCTCCTGTATCGAAAAGAACAG
The DNA here is from genome assembly GCF_018294505.1 of Triticum aestivum. Taxonomy (NCBI): domain Eukaryota; kingdom Viridiplantae; phylum Streptophyta; class Magnoliopsida; order Poales; family Poaceae; genus Triticum; species Triticum aestivum. The sequence continues at coordinate 270,906,261 of NC_057804.1, read as the reverse complement.
ATGCCGGGTGGCAATTAACAAGAAGCGTACCGAGAACGACGTTGGGATCCTCTTGAGCTTCTTCGGCAGAGATACAGTTGACATGGCCACGTGAGGCGGTGACCGGCTTGGCGTGGAATACTTTTCCTGTCGGCTTGCCATGGCCAACAGCTTTAGCAGACTGGTTGGGGTTGGTCTGGGGACACTCACGCATATAGTGACCAGATTCCCCACACTTGAAACAAGTCACGGAACTGGTACGTGGAGGAGCATTGTTGGTTGGACCCCCATAGGGCTTGGCTGGAGCAGACTGTTGAACAGGGCGAGGCGCCTGAAAGGGTGGCCTCGGTGTGAACCTGGGTGGCAGGGCGGTGTTGGGTACCCACACGCGGCGCTTCTGAGGACCAGCACCGGATGAGGAACCCATGTCACGGCCATGCTTGCGTGTTGCGTCATAGTCAGTCTGACCAGTTTCAGCACTGATGGCTTTGTTGACAAGTTTCTGAAAAGATGTGCACTCATGCAGACGGAGGTCACGGCGAAGCTCAGGACTAAGGCCCTTACGGAACCTTGCTTGCTTCTTCGCATCAGTAGAAACTTCCTCAGTTGCATATCGTGCAAGGTTACCAAACTCCCTGCTGTAAACATCCACAGAGAGTCGGCCTTGGGTGAAATTGCAGAATTCCTCACGTTTACGGTCCATGAGACCCTCCGGAATGTGATGTTCACGGAAAGCCTCGCTGAATTCACCCCAAGTAGTGACATGGCCCGCTGGGCGCATAGCTCCATAATTCTCCCACCATAGACTGGCGGGGCCTTCAAGATGATATGCAGCAAAGGTGACCTTGTCAGCCTCCGCTACCAGCGCGGAACGCAGTTTGTGAGAGATACTGCGAAGCCAGTCATCAGCGTCGAGAGGCTCGACGGAGTGGTGGAACGTGGGTGGATGTAATTTGATAAAATCACTGAGTGACACCACGTTAGTCCTCTGATGGTGTGCCGTGTTCTGTTCAATACGCTCCAACAAACGGTTGGTCTCCCGCTTGTTTCTCTCGGCTTCCATCATAACCTCGGCTAGGGAAGGAGGATGAGGCAGATTTGCATCCCTGACTTCACTGCCTTCGGCCTGCTCTTGAGGAGCAGGGTTAGTGCGCGTGTTGACCATCCTAGGTAAACAAGACAATGATTTAGTCAGGATGATAAAATTCCGACATAGGATACAAAATGTAAGGAATAACTCGAAATGCAAGATGATCATCCGTATGACATGGTAGATACAGAAACTGCTTCTTTATTCCATCGTCATACACACCATACAGGGTTTAGTACAAGACCAAGCAAAGTACTATTACGGTGAAAGAGGATTACATCTCATCGGAGGCATCCCAAGCTCCTATACATTATTTTTCTACACCTCCGGAAAGAGTACAAACTAGGTCATATCCCACGAGTCACGCGGGACGATAGACGACACAGCTAGTGCGAACTAGTGATACTACCACTAACTCAGACCGATCCGTAGTAGTCCTTGTAGAAGTCACCTCCATAGCCTGGAAGCTCAACATGATCATCCGGAAACAGACGATCTCGTGGAGCTTGTGGACCATAGGGGCTAGGATGAGGTCTTGGACCAACAGACGGTGGCCTGCGGGGACCGCGAGGTGGGGTGATGCCTCCTACATCACGCCAACCCATCACGTCTGGCAGAGCAGATCTCGCAGGATAGAGATCGCGCATATCCGAATATCCAGCTTGCACCGCCGGTGCAAACCGAGTCAATGTGGCCCGGTGGTCAGCACGGGTATTGAAGAGCTCTAACCTCAAGGCCTGATTTTCACGGTCCTTATCCTCGAGCATCTCGGCAGTGGTGCGAGTCCGTGAATCCTCCTGGGTGGGGTTAGCATAGATAGCCTGGAGATACCCTTGTGCTCCTGGAAGTGATCCTGGCATATACCGGAAATCAGAGTCCCTAAATAGACCAGACCTGACTCGCATGATGGTCATCATAGAGTAGGCGGCGTCCTGCACAACCATCTCAATAGTAACCCCGAGTCCATAGGAGCAGTGAAGGGGCTCGGTGGATCCAGGATAAGATGGAAATATCCTGACAGTGCAGAGATACTGGCTTTGATTGAAGTCCCGAAATTGCTCTTCGACCGTGTACTCAGGATACCAGCGGTATCCAGCCTCAGTCATTACTCTGACCAACATGGCAGTATGGCCGGGTACATCTAGGCATCGAGTCAGGCGAACCACTTGATTGAGGTCGCGAGTGGCCATCTGAAAGCACAATCATAATGCAAAGGCATTAGAATTTCTAGCAAAATTTCGGCAGCATAACAGCTGTAAATGCTCAAGAAGGATTTTGAGACATTTGACAAAGGATTACATACACACTCAACATCATCATATCAAGTTCTGAGTCCATCCTAGCAATATAATGTGATAATAGAATTGAACTAGGCTTGTATCCATCAACCTATAAGGTACTACTGATTAGTAACACGTGATCCTGATAGAGAGAACAGATCCTAATTCCTTAACCCCCGGTGGAAGAATAGACTGACTCAGATCAGAATGTCATTAGATAAAGGAGTAAAAGAGCCTTACGTTCCAACCCACAAACAATTCCCCTACATATAACTAAAGAACTTCTAGACTCAACATCGACCAGTTTGGCTTGGAGAACCTACAGGCAGTCCGGCTCTGATGCCAACGCTGTCAGGACCCCGACTCGATGTCACATCGATCTAGCCGGTAACACCTCATATCATTTTGCGGCCTCACGCACGGTATCCCCACGGGTGTTGCCTTACCTTTGCCCGGGACCGTTTGCGCCTTTTGGCTCACGTATATGATAGTGTCGCTAGCATCCATATGATAAGGAGCCCGGGCTGACATGACTAGTCGTAAACCCAAAGTGGCACAGAGTTACAGGGACAGGCATCCATGACCCAGCTTCGAACGAGTCGGTCATCAGCAAGTGGGTCCGGGCTGTAGCACTGGGCTAGCAGGACTCCGGTAAACCGGGCTGTAGCGGGCTAACAGGACTCCGGTACTCAATGCGTGACATTTCCCCGAAGGGACAGACACAGGAACGAAGAAGGACACATGCCGGCCAGCCTAAGTGTTCCAGAGCAGTAGCAAGCTACCATGGCTCAGCGGTAACACTAGGAGACATTTCCCGGTAAGAGAGGCTACTAAAGATAAACAACTAGGTAGTCAGATCCCACACATACCAAGCATTTCAATCATACACACAATATGCTCGATATGTGCAAATACAACGAAGCATCACAACATGACTCTACGACACAAGTACTTTATTTAAGGCTCAGGGAGCCATACATAACATACACAAAGGTACGGGTCTCACGACCCAGCATTCAAGTCATACAGTCATACAAACCAGCAGCGGAAGTAACTTGTCTGAGTACAGACAACTAGTAAAATAAAAGAGGCTTGGAAAGCCTAGCTATACTACATGGTCCTTCACAAGCTCAGGATCACCACCTGGGCCTTCAGCCTACTCGTTGATGTCAACGTCTACGTAGAACCCATCATAAGGGGTTGCAGCGTCTTCTGTAAAATGTAAATTATAGCAACATGAGTACAAAGGTACTCAGCAAGACTTACATCAGATCCTACATACATGCATATTATCAAGAAGGGTTGGTGGAGTTATTGCAGCAAGCCAGCTTTGACTCTTGGCTAGACTATCCTACGATACTTCAACTTGAAATGGTTTTGCGCACACGAGTCCGCTACTCACCACTTCAATACACTACCGAGGATCCGCCTCCGTCTTCCTACGGAAGAGCCATCCTCGGCACTCACACTTATCTTGAGGCTTTTAGTAGTTTCCATTTACTTGTCTATGAACTATATAGGCAACCAAGTAGTCCTTTACCGCGGACGCGGCTATTCGAATAGATCATGTTAACCCTGCAGGGGTGTACTTCTTCATACACGCTCTCACCACTTACCGTCGTTTACACGACATGTACTCGGCAACCTTCAAGCGGAAGCCCAACGTGGGTGTCGGCCACGACCTACCTAATCACCTAAGACTCCAGTCCAGGTTTATCGCCTATCCAGGTTCCATCCGCAGGGAGTCCAGCCGAGGTTTCCCATACGGCCCCGAATGATGTGAACAGGGTTCCCGAGATACCTAACGGGTATTCGGTACACCGTGCCACGTACCTACCGCATCACAGCCCACCCCTACGGTCAGCGCTGTCCACGGCCTCCAGTAGGCTACAAACACCAGAAACTACTTGCAACTCCTGGACGGAGAACTAGGGTGAATAAGAAGCCGAGAGGGTCCATTGGTTTCGGGCCCAATGCATGGTAGTAGCTGATTCTTAAATCACACATACAGATCTCAGTGCTTAGGGTCGGCTTCAATGAAACAACCCACCATGTACTCCTACATGGCCTCTCATCGATACCTTTACCAAATCGTGTTCACCACACCACTCTCATTACCGACATAATCATTTCACTCTAGCCCATCACCCAGATGAACTAGACCTGACCCGACTCTAAGCATAGCAGGCATAGCAAGGTAGGAACAACACATACATATGGCTCAATCAACTCCTACACATGCTAGTGGGTTTCATCTAGTTACTGTGGCAATGACAGGTCATGCAGAGGAAATGGGTTCAACTACCGTAGAACGCAGCAGTTTGAAACGCGTTGTCTTAATGCAGTAAAAGAGAGCAGGAGCGAGAACATGGGATTGTATCGATATGATCAAATGGTTGGTTGCTTGCCTGATGGTTCGATGCACTGATACGGTTCTTCGTTAGGGTAATCACGGTACTCCTCGGAGGCAGAACCTGTCGCAAAGGACACCGATACACAACCATCACCAAACAATGTGCAACAATATGATGCATGCATGAAACATGGCAATATGAGTGTGTTGGGCTAATGCAACTAAAACCAGAAGGGTTTGAACCAATTTGAATCAAAGATTCAAATTTCAAACTCAAACATGGCCTTTTAAAGTGCTTTACCTTGTTCTGCATTAAACATCAGGTTAACTTGTTTAGTCATGCATGAAAATAGTACAGATGGATAGATTGGATTTTTCTGATCATTTTTCATATATAATTTGTCTGATTTGGAGTTACAGAATAAAAGTTATGAATTTTTGAAGTTTAAATAATATTCTGGAATTTCCTGATTTAATTTAAATCCAGAAATATATATATTGCGCCAGCATGACGTCAGCACGACGTCAGCGGTCAACTGCGGCTGGCTGGGGTCAAACCTGACGTGTGGGGTCCACACGTCAGTGACAGGGGGGTTTAACAGAGGTTAGTTTAATCCTAATTAAGGGTTAGTGGCGCTGGGGCCCACTGGTCAGTGTCAGGGGGGTTAATTAGCAGTGATTAGTGTTAAGCTAACCACCTGGCCGACGGGGCCCACGCGTCAGTGACTCTGGGGGGGTCAAACCCCAGGTCGAACAGGTCAAACCCGCCGGCGGTTAGTCGCCGGCGAGGTCCGCGGCGTACAAGTGCCTCGGGTTTCCTCTGTGGTGCTCCAAACGGCGTGCGGCTAGGTGCGTTGGAAAGCTAGCTCGATGGCGCGTCGGGCGGTGGCTGTGGCTGGGCCTGGGGTGGCCGGAGTCGACGGCGGCGAGCTCGGCTGCGGCCGCCGGGGTTCGGTCGTGCACGGAAACGGGGTTGGAGCTCGAAGGCGAGCGAGGCAAGGCGCTAGGGATGCTCTACGGGGCCTTACGAACTTGTTGGACTCGCCGGGGTGACCAAATGGTCACCGGAGCTGCGTCGACGGCGAGCTCGGCGACGGCGGAGGTTCGGCCATGGTGGGAAACGGGGTTACGACGCGGGAACGAGGGGGAGAAGAGAGGGAAACGGTGGCGGAGCTCACCGCGGTTGCAGCGGGCGTCGAAGCGGGCTCGGGGACGCACTGGAGACGGCGAATCGACGGCGATGGTGGTCGGAGCCCGAGGAGGAAGACGATGGCGACGGCGGCTCCACGGGGCGTCCGGCATCTTGTGGCTTGACGGAGAGCTTCAGGGCGAGGGGGCGGAGCTCCTGCGCGAGTCGGGAAGGCGAGGGGAGGCCGGTGGCGGCGGCTATGGCGAACGACGGCGATGGGTGCGTTCGGACATGGGAGAGAGAGAGCGAGGGAGAGGAGAGGAAGAA
>NC_057804.1:270889299-270898993 GCF_018294505.1 Triticum aestivum | reverse complement strand
CTTCACTGTCGGTGTGATTGCTCCACTGGACTTTGAAAAACTTGATGGTTTTCTGTCGGGTCCTCCTTTCAGACTCCTCTAATATTCTTATGGGACGTTCTCGATAAGTGAGGTCTGGCTGTACGTCAATGTTCTCATGGGATACTTGTTTCTCTGGGTTGCTTACGCACTTCCTTAATTGAGAGACGTGGAACACGTCGTGAATGTCGGACAAGTCTTCGGGTAAGTCTAGCTGGTAGGCTACAGTGCCTCTTCGTGCCACTATGCAAAATGGTCCAATGAATCTTGGTGCCAATTTTCCTTTAATCTTAAACCGTTGCAATCCTCTCATCGGGGATACTCTCAAGTATACGAATTCACCGGGTTCGAAGCTGACCCTACGATGTTTCTGATCATAATAACTTTTCTGTCGACTTTGAGCGGTCTTAAGTCGGTCCCTGATTAGCTTGACTTTTTCCTCGGCTTCTCTGAGCATATCTGGTCCGAAGATGCGGTTGTCTCCGGTCTCTGACCAATTTAACGGGGTACGACATCTCCTTCCATATAGGGCTTCGAAAGGAGCCATTTGCAGGCTGGCCTGGTAACTGTTGTTGTATGCGAACTCGGCATATGGCAGGCTGTCCTCCCAACTGGTTCCATAGGTGAGGACACATGCTCTCAGCATGTCTTCTAAAACCTGGTTTACGCGTTCTGTTTGTCCATCAGTCTGTGGATGGTATGCGGTACTGAAGGCTAGTTGGGTTCCCAGAGCCTGTTATAAATGCTCCCAAAATCTTGAGACGAACTGAGTGCCTCTGTCGGAAATTATAGTCTTCGGGACACCGTGCAGACAGACTATGCGGGAAAGATAAATCCTGGCAAGCCTCTGAGTGGTGTAGGTTGTCTTCACTGGAATAAAGTGTGCCACTTTGGTCAACCTGTCAGTGATGACCCATATGGCATCATTCCCGTGTCGTGACCGAGGTAATTCGACAATAAAATCCATCCCTATTTCATCCCATTTCCACTCAGGTATTTTGTTAGGTTGCAGTAGTCCGGCTGGTCTCTGATGTTCAGCTTTTATGCGTTGACATGAGTCGCAACATGCAATGAAGGCGGCTATGTCCCTCTTCATACCGTGCCACCAAAATCTTTCCTGAATATCCTTATACATTTTGGTTCCTCCAGGGTGGATCGAATATGGAGTGGTGTGTGCTTCAGTTAAAACTTGCTGTTTAAGGTCTTCTATGTTTGGCACGCATAGCCTTTCTCCGTACCATAATATTCCTTCATTGTCTATGACGAATTCCGAGGCCTTGCCCATACTCAACTTCCTTTTAATTCCTTCAATGCTGGGGTGACCGGACTGAGCCTCTTTAATTTTCTCCACAAGGTGTGGTTGTATTTCCAAGTTTGATATGGTGCCTTCTGCTACCATTATCAAGTTGAGCTTGACAAATTCTTGATGGAATTCGGGCCTCAAGCTGTGCAGATAGTTCCCGTCGGAGCTGGGGTTCCGACTCAGGGCATCGGCCACTACATTTGCTTTCCCTATATGGTAATGGATACCAACATCATAATCATTTACCAATTCCAACCAGCGGCGTTGCCGTAAATTTAGTTCTGGCTGCGTAAAAATGTATTTGAGGCTTTTGTGATCCGTATATATCTCACATCGATTCCCAAGTAGGAAATGCCTCCATTCCTTGAGTGCATGAATAACTGCTGCCATTTCTAAATCATGAGTGGGATAATTTTCCTCGTGTTTGCGAAGTTGCCTTGAAGCGTAGGCGACAACCTTGCCTTCTTGCATCAACACGCATCCGAGACCCTTTCTGGATGCGTCACAAAATACTTCAAAATTCTTGTGTATATCGGGTACAATTAATACCGGTGCTATTGTTAATTTCCGCTTTAGCTCTTGGAAACTTTTCTCGCAGGCTTTTGTCCACTCAAACTTCTTATCTTTCTTGAGTAACTGTGTCATAGGCTTGGATATGGTGGAAAATCCTTCAATAAATCTGCGGTAATACCCTGCCATTCCCAAGAAACTTCGTATGTCTGTTACGCTGGCTGGTGACTTCCAGTCAAGTACGGCCTTGACTTTCTCTGGGTCCACTGCTATACCGTCTTGAGTCAGCACGTGGCCTAGGAAACCTACTTGTCTTAGCCAAAATTCGCACTTGCTGAACTTGGCATACAATTGGTGTTTCCTTAGCTCTCCTAGTACAATCCTGAGATGTTCTGCATGCTCTTCTGGTGTTTTGGAGTATACCAGAATATCGTCTATGAATACTACGACGAATTTGTCCATAAACTTCATAAATACTTTGTTCATGAGGTGAACAAAATATGCCGGGGCGTTAGTTAATCCAAATGGCATCACTGTGAACTCGTACAGTCCATATCTGGAGGTGAAGGCTGTTTTGGGGATATCTTCCGTTCGTACCTTCAATTGATGGTATCCTGACCTTAAGTCAATTTTTGAGAATACCTTGGCCTGAGCAAGTTGATCAAACAAATCGTCTATCCTTGGCATCGGGTATTTGTTTTTGACTGTGACCATGTTAAGTGCTCGATAGTCGATACACAATCTCAGCGTTCCATCCTTCTTCTTGGCAAATAAAATTGGTGATCCCCAAGGTGAGGAGCTGGCTCGAATGTATCCTTTATCCAGTAATTCCTTTATTTGCTTCTTCAATTCGATCAACTCGGATGGTGCCATTCTGTATGGTTTCTTGTATATGGGGGTGGTTCCTGGTGCTAGCTCAATGCGGAATTCTATTTCTCGGTCTGGTGGCATGCCTGGCAGATCTTCAGGGAATACATCTGGAAATTCACACACTACTGGAACCTTGTTTAGCTCAGAAACGTCCACCTTATTTAATCTCGGTTGTCGGGGTCTTTTTCCTTCCTTGGCTGATACTCTTAGTGTCTTCCCTTGGTGGTGTGTGAGAATCACGGTCCTATTGAAACAGTCGATAAAACCTTTATTGGTGGTTAGCCAATCCATCCCTAGGATGACATCCAGTCCTTTATTTTCCAATACAATAAGATTTGCGTAAAACTCCAATCCTTCAAACTCAATGACCACATTCTGACAGTAATTCTGAGAAACTTGCTGAATCCCGGGGGACTTGATTATTATGGATTTCTCCAAAGGAAGCATCGAAAAATTATTTTGCAAAGCAAAACTTTTCAAGATGAAAGAGTGAGAAGCTCCAGAATCAAACAAAACCATTGCAGGTATTGTGTTGATAGGAAACGTACCGAGTACGATATCCGGAGCATTTTGTGCCTCCTCTTTGGTTACGTGGTTCAGATAACCCTTCCTGTGGTTATTGTTGGGATTGAAATTGTTTCACTTGGGCGCTGAATTATTGCCGCCGTTGTTCGGCTTTGGGGTTGAGTTCCTTGGCTTGGGGCACTGTTTGGCATAATGCCCTTCTTCTCCACAAGCGTAACAAGTAACGCCGGGGCGATAGGTGAATTCCTTGTGCCTTGCATGAAAATTCTTGATTGGGCGTGAGACATTGGATGAGAATTTGGGTGTCCCACCCTTTTTAAAATCTATCTTGCTTCGGTGATTGCGAGTGTGATTAGTCTGGTCCCTTTTTCGCTTGCGGATATCTTCCAGACTGCGTCTCTCATTTTCCAGAGTAATGGCCTTGCTCACCAGCGTTTTAAAATCAGGAAAAGTGTGCACGACCAGTTGGCATTTAAGCGCGGGTGCCAGACCGTCAAGGAATTTCTCCATCTTCTTGATTTCAGTCATACGCTCCTCATTGGCGTAGCGGGATAATAGGGTAAATTGACTGTTGTAATCTGACACTGTCATGTTCCTTTGTTTGAGGTCATCGAATTCTCTCTTCTTGATTTTCATAATACTCTTAGGAATATGTGCACCACGGAAACCTTCCTTGAAATCATCCCAGGTTATGTCATTTTCGTTGGGATGCATGTGCAGAAAATTCTCCCACCACGATGCGGCTGCTCCTGTGAGATAGTGTGGAGCATATAGTACTTTCTCGAGATCTGAACACTTTGCAATAATTAATTTCCTCTCCATATCTCGAAGCCAGTCCTCGGCTTCAAGAGGCTTGTCAGTGTGAGAAAATGTTTGAGGACGTGTCTTCTGTAGCTCAGATAACTTGGAATGTTGCTGATACTGTCCATGATGATTCCCCATGTTGATGACTTGGTTCATCATCTCGCGATGTTGTTGCTGACTCTGTTCATAAAGGCGGCACATTTGTGAAAGTGCCGATTCACTGCCTTGTTGGCTTGACTGTCCCTGAGTGAACTCATTGTTGGGTTGAGTATCATGAATTTCCTCTGGTGGAGTTGGCATGGAACGTGTCCAAGGACGAGACATTTTTCACTCTGGGAAAAAATATTTTTGTAAAACTCTTAAGAAAAGCGAAAAGAGTCGCAAAAATAAAACCATAAATGCATAAAGCTGGCAGATATAATTAAATACCCAAGCTTACTTAAGAAAAACAAATCAACTTGCGCACGGAGAAGGACTGCTCATTACATATCTTACACACGGGCGGTAATCATACAGTACATCACTCAGGATATGCGTACATAATCCTGACATGTTATTAAGGCTAGTGCACTTCTCCAGATCCTACATGATGCGCAAACAGGCTACTTCTCACAACCTATGCACATATCTTACAAAGTGGTACAATACATGGCAGCTAAGCGTACTCAGGCAGAGATGTTGACGACCTCCTTTGCCCTGCCGAGGGCGAGGCGTAGCAAGGTTGGGGACTCGACTTCCTCCTCGCTAATGGGCTCCATACGTGTAGTGTTGCGCAGAGCGGACGGAGCGGTTGCCAGGGGCGGAGCAACACGTACAGGAGTGGGCGCGAAGGTTGGTGTAGTGCGCGCTGGAGTGGGTGCAATGACTTGGTTAAATTCTTCGGTAGAAGGCAGGCGACGAGTAGGCGTAAAAGATGCTGATGACGAGACAAAAGTCGGTGGCGGAGCGATGGGTAGGAGCTCCCTCCTGTTGGCAGCACAGCCATGGACTGAGTCCATGCGGGTAGCTACGAAGTCGTCCACCAGGTTGTCGAAGGCTGCCTCCAGGGCCCGGAGATACTCAATGAGCATCTCAAAAGCCTCGTCTCGTTCTCCTCTGGGGCAGGAGTATGCGTAGTGACCGGTGTAAGGCACATGGCACGGAAGATAACGGTAACGACGAGTCTTCATCACGGGAAGGACATCCCTGAGACGAGCTATCGCCTCGCGGGCTGCCATCTGCATAGCATGCCTCTCCGTAGGCATGGCTCTTCCCACGAATCGGAAGCGGCGTAACTCACCACGCCCTCCCCTGAACTGCACCGCGGCCTGGTGCATGGTCAGACTGTCGTTGACTCGGTGCTGGCAGAGTATGAAGACCGGGCGCACGGATGGCCCCATCGTGACCTGAACGATGAAAGAAAGAAGCTTGACGAACCCATCGGGCACGTTGGCGAAGGTCTGAGACTCGCAGCTGTTGTCGGCCATCTACAAAAGTAGGCAAAAATTCTGCAGGGTCAGATCATAAATTTATGCTGACTAACAGAAAATGACTACAATTGCAAAAACATAAAATAGCTCTGTCATGCTGATAACTAATTAGCGATCGCACCTAGTGGCTTCCTACAGTCAGCCTGGCTCTGGTACCAAGCTTGTCACGACCGGTTTTCCAATAAAAATATTTATTGATAAACCAGTCTTTTGAGTCCAGTATGAGAGAAATCCTCCTCACTGGTAGACAATTTCTTGATACAATAAGCCAGTAGCATAAAATATATTACAGGGTTGAACTGCGGTCGCTCAACCAAATTATTACAAGCACGCCAATAATCATACATAATGGCGGACAGGACACAGTGGTGTGGAGACATACTACTGACTCATGGATAGGTTGGTGGTGGCAAAACACAGCGGGAAGGGAAATACAAGACTCTAAGAATATCATTTCATCGAACGTCGAGGTGAGGCTCGATAAATTTATTTGGTAGCGGAAGCGGATATAAAACAGTGACCAAATCCAGGGTCGCACGAGACTGACTGGGACTCCTCTAAGTGTCGGACTCGCTATCGAACTCTTCATCCATGAGATCGCCTTCGTCAGCATCTGGCCAAATCAACAAGTCAGTGAGTACTTTGAAAGTACTCGCAAGACAGTTCGGACGTAAGATATAACAAATGCGTGCATGGATGCAACATGATTAATTCCTTAATGCACAATAAATAAAAATTGGCATAACGGGGTAAGTAAAAAGGGAAACGGCGGTAGTCCGCCTGAAATCCCACAGAGCATAAATAAAGACCGATCGGGTGTCTGAAGCGACGCCTCGAAAGGTGAACAAATAAAAATAAGGAAATGATGCCACAGTCGGGCATCTTAGCGACACCACATAAAGGGCTTTAAAAGAAATACCACAGTCAGGCGTCTGAGCGACGCCACATAAAGGGCTTTAAAAGAAATACCACAGTCGGGTGTCTAAGCGACGCCACATAAAGGGCTTTAAAAGAAATGCCACGGTCGGACGTCTGAGCGACATCGCAGAAAGGGCTTTAAAAGAAATGCCACAGTCGGACGTCTGAGCGACATCGCAGAAAGGGCTTTAAATTCACCAGTAAATAATACTCATAATAAACATTCAATCCATGAGAATAAACGGGTTAGTCCATCCACAGGGATGATCATTCAACCGGACTTAGCACTCATGCGATTCACCGGAGTCTCTGTCATCAAAGCTGACAATTGATTAGGATAAGATGGAACGAAACTTGACATGGAATAGATGATTTGGAGGAATATATGACTCTGCAGAGTTTGTACAAAAATTTTCCCACAGCCAACGGATTTCCGTAGTCACGAAGGACTAGTTCCGTTTACGGTATTTCGGAAGAAAACACAGCTAACCGGTACACACCCATCCTACCTCTTGATGCTAGGAATCACCCTAGTCATCGTCCAAGAAAAACTTTTGAGACGGGGAGATCACAATCTCGAATAGCATGGGATCAAATTTATATACGTGCGCTCTAAGGGGTGCCCCCCTCTCGGTCCCAACCGGAAACACCCATGCCCCCTGACCGGATGACTGGCTTTAATCCAGGGCCATGGAACCATCATCACGGCCTCTCCTCTTTGGTGTGTACCATGAAAGCGGTTTGCAACTTACTAAACCATATTCCTTGCGGAAAACATGTGGTAGTACAAGGAAGGAAATGATAGGTACTGGAACGATATGGTTTGACACTGAAGTCACTTAGTCTGGCGTAAGACTGGCATGCTACAACAGTGCCATCGTACCCATCCTCATGCCAACACATGGCCATTCATATTCACATTCATCCACGTATGGATCATCGAACTCACTTACCTCATTATCACATAAAATAACGTTCATCGGTATGCTCACCAACATGCCATGAAACTAACTAAATGCAAAACATGCCAAGACACTCATCATATCAAAAGTTCAAACATGCTTGCCTGGTTCAGAGTAGTCGGAGCCTAGCTCGGTGAAGTTCGCGGCTCCGTCACCTCCTTCGGTATCTACGGTTTAAAGAAAATATATGCGCTAACGTAAATACCAAGGAGTGCACAGAAGGTAAACCAAATATTTTTCAAATAAATCTGATAAAAAACTAGACAAAATATTAAAGAGAACAGAAAAAGAATCAATCAAAAATACTTTTCTGATTAAAAGTTATAAGGGTTTTTGTCCAGGGACTTATCTGTAATGAAACAGAAGATTTCCAGGGGCTAGTTTATAAAAACAGAAAACGCTTCGGTAGCGACTACGCCAGCCCAAAGAGAAAACGCATTCTGCCCGAAGGCGCTTCCAGAAAACGATTCGAAAGAGAGAGCAGAGAGGCTGACGGTGGGGTCCCACCCGTCAGGTTCAAATGTTCAAACGGGGCGGCAGAGTTCGCCGGCGCCCGAGAGCCGCGGTGGTCGCTGGCGGCGATCCACGGCGAGGCAGAGAGATCGGAGAGTACCTCCATGCTCAGGGCACCCTTCCGCGTAAGTTGATGGTGGTGGAGTCGGTCGGCGAGCACCACGTCGACGGCGAGCTCTACTCCGGCGGACGGCGGCTCGGGTGGTCGAGGGGCTCGTCGGAGAGGGCTGTAAAGGTTAAATTGAAGAGGGGGTTATGCTCCTGGCAGCTAGAGAGGGTAACGAATGGGGTTTGAGCGCCGAAGATGGCCTCACTAGAACGAATCGGGCTGGAGGCCGAGGCGGGGCGAGGCGGCCGGAGCTGGGGGAGGAGACCTCCTCGATGTCCCCCTAGTGGCCTGGCGGGGTGTTGGTGAGTAGTGGAGGTGCTGCGTGCACGAGAGTGAGCTCGGGACCCCTTTATATAGGCGGTCCGAGGCGGTTGCCATGAACGAGGATCACCGGCGAGTGATTACGGTGGCGCAGTGCTCGGTCGGGGTGGTTAGGGGGTCGAGCGTCATCACGGAGGTTCAATGGGTCCGTTTTGGTGTTAAACTGGCCGGGGTTTGGGTGTTAAGGGCGAGCTCGACGGAACGGGAATGGCGTGGGCCTGTCTGCGGCGGAGAGCGTGTTCCGTGCTTGCCGGCCACGGTGGCTGTGCTACGGGCGTGCGCTGGCGTGCATGAGGCCACGCGGAGAGCCAGGGAGCGATGGGCGGCGCGAACGGTGTTCTGCCGTGGTGTGCCTCCTGTCGGCCGCCACGGGAGGTCCCGACGCCGCAGAAGACGCCGGCGAGGGTGGGCCAGCGCGCTACCGACGCCAGGAAGGCTCCACGCACGCGTGTGAAGCTTCGGACAAGAGGAAGCGGCGGCGAGGAACGTGCCAAGGGCACTGTGGCCGCGTGACTGAAACTGACGGACGGAAGATGACACTGAAACTGAATTTTCTGAACTTTGAACAGTAACAGTGCCCACAAGGTGTTCGACCGAATGAAATTGGCCTCTGGTGATTTTTCCCTGAGCTAATTTTTGGTGGAGTGGCTTCTCCTTGCTCAAGTAGGCTGCATGATTTTTGGTGGAATTTTTGGAGCAGTGTGGATATGAATTTCACCAAATTTGGCAAATCTGGTCCAAACTTGCAGAGACTGTATTTTGAAAAATTTGAAAAGAGGAGGAGTGGATCAAGATGGTTCTGGGTTGTGGGTTCAAAGGACAATCCAGGAGAATTGGTTTGAGGTCAAAACTCAAATGAAAAAGTGTACTTGCTTTGAAAATCCCTCAGGCTCCAAATAATTTTCAGAATTGATTTGAGGGGAAAAATAATTAGAATAAAATCCAAAACCAGTTTGGATTAGTTGGGACAGAAAACTTAGGTTGATCACAAGGGGAAGGGGAGGTTTTGGAGGGGTTTTATCTCATGGACAAAAATACAAAGCCAAGGGTGGCTTCAAAGATAAGAAAATCCCAAATTTTCATAGAGCTTCACTTAAAAATAAAACGAATTAAAACTCCCAAAAAAATTTTTTAGAGGGAACTAACAGAGAAGAAGTTTGTAAAAGATCAACCACCAAAGTTTGAAAGAAATAAAATCCTTGCCAAGGCAAAAGGAGGTTTTTAAGAGGAAGGTTTTTCTGAAAAAGAAAAAATTTAAAAAAGTCTCTCCTCAAAACCACAAAGTTTTTGATAAAAACCAAATAAAAATTTTGGAGTGTCACACCACTCCCGTGCCGCCACCTCACCCGCGCCCTCCTTCTCTCTCCTCCGC
>NC_057804.1:270876486-270888774 GCF_018294505.1 Triticum aestivum | reverse complement strand
CGGCCGCTCGTCCGCGCCAGAGCCCCGCCGCCAGCGCGCCTCCTTGCCTCCTCTTCGTTGCCGCCTCGCAGGACCCCGCCGGAGTTGTCCCGCGCCGGAACCCCGTCGTCCCGTCGTCGCCGGTCGCCGCCCGCCATCGCCGGAGTTGCCTCGTTCCGGATCCGGTCGGGCTGGACCATATCCACCAGCCCGCCAATCCAAACGGCCTCCCCATCCCGGATCTCTCCGTCCCGGAACCAACTCGTCCCGCATTGACTTTTCCCGGAGGTAGAAATGCCCAAGTCCCGAATATTTCTGTAATTTTTATGCCATGTTCATCATGCCGTATCTCTGCATCCGTAACTCCGTTTCCTGTGTGTAATATGTCAGATTGTTTGCCTCAACGACTACATCATTTCATTCCATTGCATTATATTCATTTGAGCCCATCTTGATGCCTGAATCGTCGTTGTAAGAGTGCTTCATAATGTTTTCTGTTGTCTGTTATCAGAACGAGCTCTTTTGTCATTTTTGCCATGATTGATGTGTGCATCCTATGAGGTTGATGTCTTCATGTGTTTTAAACTATGCCATGTCTTATTTACAGTGGTGCCATCCATGTATTTTTGTGATCAATGTGGTGAGTAGCACAAGCATGCAAACTGGGCATCGTGATGTTGCTAATTTTAGTCCCTGTTCTGTTGTTATTTTGATGCCATGTATACTTGTTGCCACAGAGAGATCCATGCATATTTTGAGATACTTCAGTAAGGGTGTTTTGAACATGTGGTTATTTTCTATCCATTCATGCCCTTTGTTGCAATTATGGAGTAGTCTAGCATGTCATTTTCGTGCTCTACTTTTGCTACTAATCATTTTATGCATAATCTGGAGATATTCTATAAACATGTTTTGATCTACATGTGATCCTCTATCCATCCATGCCCCTGGTTGCATATATAGGTTGTTGTAGCTTGTTGTAATAGTGCTGTAAAGTTGCTTCATAATGTTTCTGTCAGCCTGTTTACATTAAGTTCAATTGTTACCATGTGTTTTGCTAGTGATCCATGCACCCTATGACCTTGCTCTTGCCATGCTTAGCTTCACAAATATGCCTTCTTACTGTTGGTTGCCTTGCCATGCCATGTATTGCTCTGTAGTGAGTTGCACAAACTCATCTACATGCCTTCATAATTATGTTCCTGCCATGTTTGAATCTGTGTTATAACTTGATATGTTTACTTGGGTGCCATCATATTTTCTGATCCTTTTTGGCTTATGGTCAGTAAGGGACTTTTGATCTATGCTTTGAGTAGGTTCATGCCATGCCTTTGTTTGCCATGATAAGTTCCTGTAACATGTTGTTTCATAGCTCTAAACATTGCATCGTGATGTTATTTTCTGCAAAGTCTGAAATTGTTGTTACTTGCAATCTTACCATGTGTGTTTGAGCATGTTCTAGTGATTTCTGGAGATAGCTCAGTGTTCATGTTTTGTTATCCTCTGCCTGTACATCATGACGATGCCTTTTGTTATCATGTTGAGATGCTGTAGCATATTGTTTTGATGCTTGCAATATGCCTAGTTGTTGTTTTGGACAGCTTGTCCTTTAAACTTGTATAGTGTGCATGTGTTGAACCGTTGCTCCGTTTTGAGTGTGCTCTATATGAAACTTTCTTAGAATTGCATGTAGCTTCATATTATCATGTTGCATCCATGTTTTTAGGTGTTTGCTTGATGTTTGTATGCATTTTGCATCAATGCCATGTTTAACTTGTTTTGCTCATATCTTCTAGACCGTAGCTCCGAACTAATTGGACTTTATATGTAACTTGACTAGAATCTCGTGTAGATCATCTTTATGCATCTTAACTTGCTGTTTAACAATTTGAACATAAGGTTTATTCAGATCTGGACCAATTTCGAAATATGCATATGAGGACTTACCGGAATTGTTATATGTTGATCCCGGCCTCATTTAAACTTGCCTTGAGGTGTTGTTCTTGTTTGCATCATCTCTTGCCATGAGTAGCTTCATGTAGCCTTGTCATGCATCATGCTTGTTGTGCATCATGCCTTGTTCATGTGTGGTGTGTTTACTATGTTGTGTGCTTCTTCTCGATAGTTCCCGTTTCGTTGCGATCGTGAGGATTCGTTCATCTACGCTTGGTTCGTCTTCGTGGCTTCATCTTCTTCATGGACTCGTTCTTCTTTCTAGCGGGATTTCAGGAAAGATGACCGCTACCCTGGATCTCACTACTATCATTGCTATGCTAGTTGTTTCGTTCTATCGCTATGCTGTGCTAACTATCACATGTTTATCAAGCCATCCCAAATTGCCATGAACCTCTAACCTTTGACACCTTTCCTATGCAAACCGTTGTTTGGCTATGTTACCGCTTTTGCTCAGCCCCTCTTATAGCGTTGCTAGTTGCAGGTGAAGTTGAAGATTTCTCCATGGTGGACAGGATTTTGGTTGGGATATCACAATATCTCTTATATTATTATTAATGCATCTATATATTTGGTAAAGGGTGGAAGGCTCGGCATTTTGCCTAGTGTTTTGTTCCACTCTTGCCGCCCTAGTTTCCGTCATACCGGTGTTATGTTCCCGGATTTTGCGTTCCTTACGCGGTCGGGTGATTTATGGGACCCCCTTGACAGTTCACTTTGAATAAAACTCCTCCAGCAAGGCCCAACCTTGGTTTTACCATTTGCCTCACCTAGCCCTTTTTCCCTTGAGAGTCGCGCTCTTGAGGGTCATCTTTATATTATCCCCCCCCCAGGCCAGTGCTCGTTGTGAGTGTTGGTCCAAACTAGAGCACCGTGCGGGACCATCCCTTGGCAACTTGGGTTACGTCGGTACCTGTACGCTTAGCTTATCCGGTGTTGCCCTAAGAACGAGATATGTGCAGCTCCTATCGGGATTGTCGGTGCATCGGGCGGCTTTGCTGGTCTTGTTTTACCATTGTCGAAATGTCTTGTAAACCGGGATTCCGAGTCTGATCGGGTCTTCCTGGGAGAAGGTCTATTCCTTCGTTGATCGCGAGAGCTTGTCATGGGCTAAGTTGGGACACCCCTGCAGTGCATAATCTTTCGAAAGCCATGCCTGCGGTTATAGGCAGATGGGAATTTGTTAATGTCCGGTTGTAGATAACTTGACACCAGATCTGAATTAAAACGCATCAACCGCGTGTGTAGTCGTGATGGTCTCTTTTCGGCGGAAGTGAACACGGTTTCTGGGTTATGTTTGACGTAAGTAGGAGTTCAGGATCACTTCTTGATCATTGCTAGTTTCATGACCGTTCCGCTTGTTCTCTTCTCGCTCTTATTTGCGTATGTTAGCCACCATATATGCTTAGTCGCTGCTGCAACCTCACCACTTTACCCCTTCCTTCCCTTTTAAGCTTTGCTAGTCTTGATACCCATGGTAATGGGATTGTTGAGTCCTCGTGGCTCACAGATTACTACAACAATAGTTGCAGGTACAGGTTTTGCGATGATCATGATGCGTGAGCGATGCTTGCTTGCATTGAGTTCTTCTTCTGCTTCTTCGATCAGGGGATAGGTTCCAGGTCGGCAGCCTGGGCTAGCAGGGTGGATGTCATTTGAGTTTCTGTTTGTGTTTCATCCGTAGTCGGATGATGCCGTGATGTATTGTGATGTTGTATCCGTGTTGCATTGTATGCCTTATGTATGTATCCCCATCTATTATGTAATGTTGATGTAATGATGTCCACCTTGCAAAAGCGTTTCAATATGTGGGTCTATCCTTGGTGGGACCTTTGAGTTCCTTTTGGATAGGGTCGCATATTGGGCGTGACAGCTGCAGGCAGGCAGGGCCAGATAACCCCAAATCTAGGATGCCGGCAGTAGCCCCCGGGCCCAAGGCGCGCTCGGACTTGGCTTCCAAGCGAAGCCAATGGGCATGTGCCGAGCGCCATGGGCCCTAACCGCCTATGGGCTTGATGACGCGTGGCTATTTATGGGACGTGGGTGACTCCGGTTCCCCACGTTACCTCGGCAACTGTTTCCATCTGACAAAATGGCTGTCGTCCGCCATCAGGCTTTCATTGCCTCTTCTACGTCTTGCTCCAGATATCGGCGTTCTGGGAACTGGGGTCCCCAGACTTGCCTGCCAGTGGCCTGCGGCGTGGCTCGAGTGGTAGCCGGTACGGTTCATCTTCATCAGCGCAAGACTCAAGACCCTCGCGAGGGGACAAGCCTCGCGGGGTGGACGATACAAGACTTCCTCAGGAACGGCCTCGCCAGGAAGGCTCACGAGGAAGCGGAGAGATCAAGGCAGGGTACCTCGCGAGGTGCTCGTGACACAAGCCATGACGATCGAGACTAGGCGGGCGCCAGGCAGGCGCCGGCCTGTGTAGTGTCCTTGTTTCCTCTTTGGTGCAAAGGGGGCAAGCACAGGTGTGGAGTACCGAGGCATCAGGCAAAGGTTGCCATTTCAGTGCAAAGATACCAAGACCAGCAGAGCGGGAGGATGGAGGTCACCATGGAGCCCAAGACGGCGTCATTGCCAGTGCCTTTGGCAGCCGAAGACCAACTTTAGTCAGGATAACTTGTACTGGATGTTCCCCTTCGAAATGGCCATTGTTGGCGCCATTCCCGCTCAATATTTGGAAAGAGGACTAGGGCCTCTATAAATAGGACTAGCCACCATAGAGGAAAGGGGAAAATCATCGAGTCCTCATCAGATAGAGAGGCGATCGAACTTACCCAAAAAGTTCGTCGCACCAGCTCAAGAACACCTCTCGCGAGGCTGTTCACCCTTTGTACTGTTCATCATCAGCCCCTGAGGCAATCCACCACACCACACACTGGAGTAGGGTATTACACCACAACGGTGGCCCGAACTAGTATAAATCTTGTGTCCCTCGTGTTGTTCATCGTTTTAGCTTAAATTCTCGTGAGGCGATCAGACGTGGAGTGGTAGGGGGAAGAACTTCGTGCGCACCCCAGAGTTCGAACCTTAAGGGTCTGCCGGAACCTAACATTCGACATTTGGTGCGCCAGGTAAGGGTGCTCCGGAATCTTTCTCCTGTTGTTTCGCGTTCGATCTTCCATCGTGTCCATGGCTGACGCTCGCCGGGCTCGCGCCGAGTGTCGGGCTGCTCTCGCCGCCCGCGTCTCCCAGACGGCTCCCATCGGTGGGTGTCCCCGTCGTTCCCCATCGCCTGCCTCCAACGACACCATCGGACCGGCGGGGAACAAGCAGTAGGCCTCGTCGATGCATCCTTCGATGCGACGGGAAGGCCGCACCGCCACCCCATCGCTGACTCCAGCTGGTTCGTCGTCCCACGCCCGTCGCGCCCCCATGGATGCGCACGCCGCGTTGCTCCTGGCGCGTGAGCTCCTACACTACTGTCCCGTCAACGACCTCTACGAGGAGTGCCTCGCTCGCATCACTGAGCTCATTAGTGCCACAGGGGGCTCCCCTGCGCCGTCCCTCTCGCTGCCTCGCCCTCCGTCCTGCGCAGGAGGCGCAGATCAGGAGGTGCCACCGCCACCTCCTCCCCAAGAAGGCGCCCTGGCTCCAAGGCACGCGTCCCCAGGACGAGATCCACTGCGTCCGGCGCCCGCGCGATAAGAAAGGAGCTGCCAAGGAATCCCTCGTCCCCAAGAAGGTGCTCGCGTGCTCCTGGCACCGGTGCGCCACGACCGCATCCCTGCGCCAACACGTCAAGACCCCGCGCTGCTCTAGGCAGCGGCGCGCGGGAACCCCCAGGAGCAAATCCCGCATCAGCAGAGAGCTCCGGTGGCCACCGCAGGCTGTCGCGCCTTCACCATGGAGCTACGCAGTGTCGCCTGGCCAGGCAAGTTCAAACCTGACCTGCCTCCTTGCTATGACGGCAGGGCCGACCGCGCAGAGTTCCTACAGCTCTACGAGCTAGGCATCGAAGCCGCCAACGGGGACGAAAAGGTCATGGCGAACTGGTTTCCCATGGCACTCAAGGACGGCGCCAGCACCTGGCTCCTGAACCTGCCTCCTGGCACGATCTCCTCCTGCGACTAGATGCGCACTCGCTTCATCGCCAACTTCCAGGGCACTCGCGACCGTCCGCCGGCCGTGGGTGACCTGCGCCGTATCAAGCAGCAGCCCGGAGAAACCTTGCAGAAGTACATACAGCGCTTCAACAGTGCTCGCCTCAAGATTCCCAAGGTGACCGAGGAGGCCATCATCTTGGCATCCTCTGATGGCGTTCGCGACGTCAAGATGAAGGAGGAGCTGGCGATCCACAAAGATCTGTGTACGTCTCTAGAGCTGTTCAACCTGGCGCCCAAGTGCGCAAGGGCTGAGGAGGGACGTCTTTTCCTTCTCGAGCTTCCGGCTGCAGATCCAGAAGAGAAGAAAGCCAAGGCCAAGGATGTGAAGCGCAAGGGAGCAGCTGTGCTCGCAGCATAGCCGGACATGAAGCGCGGCAGGGACCAACCAGAGTCGTCCAAGGGCAGCCGGTACTGTGTGTACCATGATCTCCATACCCACAACACCAACGAATGACAAGAGCTCAGGGCCGTGCGAGAAGGCCGTGTCGGTCGACGCCCCGAGCGCAACGATCGGGGCTACGGCCGAGGCGGAGCAAGAGGTGGAGGACGTTGGGACGACTGTGGCCCTCGCCAAGGGTGGCGTCATCGGCCTCGTGAGGACCGCTGGCGAGGACCAGTCTCGCGAGGGGGCTTGGAGAGATCAGCCTCGTGAGGATCGCCCGCAAGGCAACGCAGGACTTCCTCCTCTGCCACCACCACCAAGAAGGAATGACGACCATCATCGGGACGAGGGGGCTGGGGGCTTCCTGGAGCCACGTGCAATCGCTTGCATCTTGGGCGGCGCTCAGGCCCCAACCTCTCAGCGCATCTTCAAGCAGTTTTGTCGCGAGGTGAACGCAATCCTCACCAAGCTTGAGGCCACGCGCCCCCTCAGGTTGTCTGCGTGCGCTATCACGTTTAGCTCAGCGGATCAGCTCAAGTGCGCGGTAACGGCCGGTGTCCTCCCGATGCTCTGCTCCCCAGTCATCAGAACATGCAAGTTATCAGGACCCTCATCGACGGCGGAGAAGGGCTCAATGTCCTGTCCGTCAAGACATTCAACAATCTTCAAGTGCCATATGATTAGCTTCAACCAACCAAGCCCTTCTCGGGAGTCACTGATGGTTCCACTGTCCTGATAGGGCAGGTCCGCCTCCCTATCACCTTCGGAGAGCGCAGGAACTATCATACCAAGCTCATTGACTTCGACGTCGCCCACATTCGCCTGCCATACAATGCCATCCTCGGGTATCCTGCCCTAGCCAAGTTCATGGCAGTGACTCACCATTGTTACAACATCCTCAAGATGCCAGGAAGTGGCGGGGTCATTGTCGGATTTAGGGTGCCGGCAGACCCTTGAGGTTCGAACACTGGGGTGCGTGCGGAGGTTTCGCCTTCTACCTACCTGTTCGTCATCGAATCGCTAAGATCTGAACTACGAGAAGAACAACGCAAGAGACACAGGGTTTATACTAGTTCAGGCCACCATTGTGGTGTAATACCCTACTCCAGTGTGTGGCGTGGTGGATTGCCTCGTGGGCTGATGATGAACAATACAAGGAAGAACAGCCTCGCGAGGGTCTGTTCTTGTAGTGGCGTTGTCCCTTTGGAGGGGTTGATTCTAGATGCCTATCTTATCCCCAGATTCCTATCCAGATGCCTCTACCCTGTGGGTGGCTAGTCCTATTTATAGGCGAAGGACCTGGGCCTCTTCCCAAATATTGAGCGGGAAGGGCGCCAACAATTGGCCAATTTGAAGGGGAACATCTAGTACACTTATCCTGACTAAAGTTGGTCCTCGCCTATCAAAGGCTCTGGTGGTGATGCCGACTTGGGCTCCACGGTGACCTCCATCCTGCCATTGGACTAGTCTTGGTCTTGTTGCACCGAAATGGATGCCTTTGCTTGATGCTCTCGCCTGCGCTTGCTCCCCTTGCACCAAAGAGGAAAGAAAGACACTGCGCGAGCTGGCGCCCGTCCGGCGCCCTTGGTCGTCATGGCTTGCGTCATGGGCACCTCGCGAGGTACCCCGCCTTGAACTCTCTGCCTCCTCGTGAGCCAGGCTGACGAGGCCGTGCCTGAGGAAGCTCCGTGTCGTCCGCCCCGCGAGGCTTAGCCCCTCGCGAGGGTCTTGAGCTGGTGTTGATGAAGATGGGCCGTGCTGGGGCCCCTTTGAGCCACGCCGCAGGCCGCAGGCAGGCAAGTCTGGGGACCCCCGTTCCCAGAACGCCGACAGTAGCCCCCGGGCCCAAGGCGCGCCCGGACATGGCCGAGCAGAGAGGCAAAAGGGCAAGTGCGTAGCGTCGCGAGCCCTAACAGCCTACGGCCTTGGGTGCCGCGTGGTGGTTGATTGGATGTGGGCGCCTCCGCAACCGCGCGAGTTGATAAGGAGCGGCATCTGCCTTCTGCATCCTTTGCTCTCTCCAGTTGCTGCTCAGATCCCCTTTCTTGCGCCTCTCGTTCCTACCTTTGAAATATCCAGATCTACTCCACCCGCGTGCCCTAGCCAGACATGGCGCCTCGCCAGGCCCCGGCCGGAGCTTGGTATTCGTCCGCCTTGGACTCGCCGAACGTGTCAGAGGTGAGCCTTGCTCGGGTGCGCCAGATGGCGGCGGCGCAGGGCGTTGACGGGGCAAAGGTGTTCAAGGCTGGCTCTGCCCTCCCTGAGGGCCAAGGGAGCACCTTCTATCCGCTCTTCGTGAGCGCCATTGTCACCGGTCTGGTGCCTCCTTTCTCTGAGTTCTTCTTTTCTATCCTCTGCCATTATAACCTTCAAGCTCTGCACCTCCACCCCAACTCTGTCCTCCTTCTAGCAATCTTCGCCTACTATTGCGAGGCTCACGTGAGGGTGAAGCCCTCAGTGGCCTTGCTGCGCCACTACTTCTCCCTCCGGCCCTCTCGCGGTTCCGTCTCTGCGTGTGCGAGCTTCGTCGCGTACGGCAGCTTCATCGCCATTTCGAACCCCGGGAAAAGGATTGAGGGCTTCAGGAGAAAGTGGGTCTTGGTTGACGCTGGGCGCGTCCACCCCCGGCTGGTCTTGCCCACGGTGCACCCCTCGAGCTCCGACGACTGGGCTCGAGTGGAGCTTGTGGATCCCCGCGCAAGGCTGGTGTTGGAGAAGATGGATGCGGATCTGACGCCGGCCAGCATGGCGGCGGCGAAGCTGACTGGCGCCTCGCTGCTAAGGGAGTTCCTGGAGAATCAGCTGGCTCCGCTTCGTCCGTACTCGCTTCCGATGTGGAGGCCCCACCCGAGCCCCGCGGTCCTGGCAGATGAGGATCTGGCCGCGGTCCTCCAGTCTTTGGTCGGGGGCGGCGTGGCAAGGCTGGAGGGCGCTCCGACGCCCCTGTTCCTTCGTGAGGACTGGGAGCAGGTTGTGGGGTCCATGCCCGTCCTCAATGGGGACGGGCCTGTGCCCGCGGAGGCTCCCGAGGACCTGGTGGACGTATCCTCCGGCGACTCTAGCGAAGAGAGGGAGGAAGGGGAGAGGAAAAAGGGGGCTGACTCCGAGGCAGAGTCAAGGGCTCCAGCTCTTCGGTGCAAGTCCTGCGCTCTCCGCCTCTTTCTGAGTGATGACGACGAGGGTGATGACGAGCAGGGCGGTGGGAGCCTGCCCCTGGTCCCGAAGAAGGACCGGACTGGTCTGATCCCCAGCGGGTCCGCCCCAGCCCCGAGGCGATCCGCAGGCGCTCCACCTGCACCCGCGCTCCTCGAGGCTGATCCTTGCAACCGGCTCTCGGGCTTCAAGTACGGCCGGAGGCTGCTCGAGCCCGCGGGTGACGACCTGTAAGTGCTTGATCCCTGTCTTGTTTCTTGTTTCATCGCTGAGGCTTGATGTTCATATCTCCTGGCTAGGCCGGCACCCATGACAAAGAAGCCGAAGGGGGCTCCTGAGTCTCCGTCCGCGGCAGCGCCCCTGCTCGCGAAAGAAGATGGACGTGACGCACGGGCCTCTCCTTCCCGGGCGTCCTTGCGTGGCCCTGCCGAGCCGGCTGGGGCGAGCTCGGCTCCCATGGCCTAGGCGTCTCCCAAGGAGCCCCCGCTTGACGCTGCCACCACAGTCGCTGGGGCGCAGCAGGCTCCGCCTCAGGACACCGTGGTCACGCTGCCGTCTTCTCTTCCTACTCCGCCGACTGCTGCTTCCCCGTCTCCTCCTACTGTCCTGGATCGTGCTGCTACCAAACTGGACCATCTGCGGCGGGATCTTCTGAGCGCCGACCCTCGTTTGGTGGCCGGGCGCTTGGAGCTAGCCTCTGGCTGGATTCGCTCTGATGCTTCGATTCGGGAGGCGCTGGTCCAGGCCTCGACGGCCCGCGACAAGGAGAAGCAGGCGTCCTTAGGGCAAAAGCTGCCGCGACGCCGCCTTGGGTGAGGCGGCCAATGCCCGAGGTTGCTGCGAGGTGCTGGAGAGCGAGCTGAAGGACCTGCAGGACCGGCTCACCGAGGAGACTCGCCTTCGCCAAGAGCAGGAGGACGGCATGAAGGCTCACGAGGCGGCCGTCAAGGACTAGGACGCCAAGCTCAAAAAGCGCCGTGACCGCCTGGGCGCGCTGGAGCAAGAGCTGGAGGCGAGGAAGGTTGAGTTGGACGGCAAGGCACGGGTTCTTGCCGAGGATCGTGTGGCCTTTGCGGAGATGGAGGAGAAGGCCCGCACTTCACTGAAGACGCTTTATGAGAGCGGCCTGGAGAGCCCGCTGGCCGGTGAGGAGGACGGCCCCGCCAAGCTGCTTCCTTTCCTGGTTCGTGCTCTTGAAGATGTCGCGCTTGGCCTTGGCCCTACTGCTGAGGCCGAAGCACGCGTCTTGTCTTCTGCGGCGCTGATGCGGGTCTTCACCCACATCCTTCTTCGCGACCCCAATGTCATCCTCGAGCATGCCGCTGCCGCTGCTGAGGCCGTGAAGGGTCGTGCGGAGGCTCTGCTGGGGAAGTTCCTGGCCTTCAGCACCAGGCTGAAGCAGAGCGCTACCAGCCCGGCAGCTCCACAAGGCGAACCCGCTCGGCACAACTCCATGGCCGGCAAGTGACTACGTTGTGGCTCTCGTCCTGCTTTTAGTTTCTTCACATGTATCAGGCCACGGGGAGGCGTTAAAACTTGCATTTGGTGCTGTGATAACAGTATGGACTGTAATATTTGCTTTTGAATTCCTTGAAATTTGCGCTATTTCCTTCCTACTTGCTTGTGTCCTACGCCGGTAGAGCCCGGCCCCGCGCATACCTCAGCCGCCGTTAGCCCCGACCAGAAACCAGGACGGGACCAACGAGTGAGGGGCTACGTGACAAGTTAGGCTCCTGAGTCCCCCTTGGCACTCAAACAGCAAGTAGGGAGGTGAGATGTGGGGGTGGATCTACCGTTCTGTGTCTGCAGAGCCCGGCCCCGCGCATACCTCAACCACTGTTAGGCCCGACCGGAAACCAGGACGGGACCAAGGAGTGAGGGGCTACGTGACCAGTGAGGCTCCTGAGTCGCGATGCTCAGGAGTCCCCCTTGACGCTCAAACGGCCTTCATACCTTGGCTCCGCTCGGGGAGGGACGTGCGACGAACCAGGCCCGGGAGGCCTGGCTGGGTGGCGTGCGTCAGGGTGTGACCCAGGCGTAGCCCCCGTGCCCAGCCCCCTCACGCGGCACTCCCGAGGGGAGGCGTTGTGATGAGGCTAGATACTGAGCTCTAGGCTCCCTGAGGTTGATGCGGCCCGGGGGCCACCCTCAGTTGTTTATCACCAGCGCGGAGCATAGCGCTTCCGTATGTGTACGGGCATAGCCGCTCCTCGGCAGTGTCGTCAGCCAGCGCGGAGCATGGTGCTTCCACTGGTGCATGGGAGGGGGCTCCCCACCGGGGGGAGCCCCCGGGGCGTGTACAGCCCCGCCCTGACACGTGGCTGGCACGGTAGGGCTTGACTAGGTGTATCTGGGCACCCGTGAGCCAGCGTGGGACTCATTGGGCCCTACCTCAAGGTGGGTTGCACCTGGCTCTGGGCCTTATCTTGGAGTGTGTTCCTGCAAAGTTGGCTAGATGCTGCTGCTCTACGTCCTCGGGTCCCGGCTCTCGGGTGGGTCTCAGCCGTCGCTGGCATGCCAGGGCACGATGCCGTGGGCAGACCAAAGGGTGAGGGCCGGAGAGCCGGTAGGAGCCTTGAGTCGCGATGCTAAGGCACCCTCCCTTTAACGCGCAAGCTGGGTTAGATGTCGAAACTCTACGTCCTCGGGTCTCGGCTCTCGGGCTGGTCTCAGCCGTTGCTGGCATGCCAGGGCGCGATGCCGTGGGTAGA
>NC_057804.1:270855744-270876209 GCF_018294505.1 Triticum aestivum | reverse complement strand
ATGTGCAAGCTGGGTTAGATGTCGAAACTCTACGTCCTCGGGTCCTAGCTCTCGGGCTGATCTCATCCGTCGCTGGCATGCCGGGGCGCGATGCCGTGGGCAGACTAGAGGGTAAGGGCCGGAGAGCCGGTAGGAGCCCTGAGTCGCGATGCTCAGGCACCCCCCTTGAACGCACAAGCTTGCGACATCCAAGAAGAAAAAGGCACCATGAATAGGCACCAAACAACAAGCATGACGGGTCGAAAACATGGCCCTAAGATAAATGCAAGAGGGGTACATGCCACTGGGTCTGACCCGAGCGGCTTGGGGATAATGCAGCCCAAGGGGCGCCCCCAGCAGAGTAAGCTAAGAACATGAAATAAAGGAGATACATGCCACAGGGACGGACCCACACGGCCTGGGAATAATGCAGCCCTGAGGGCGCTCCCAGCTGGAAATGAAACTAGAAAGATGTCACCTGATGACGCTGAAGACGAAGGGGTGTTGATGCAGCAGACTCGGTGGGCTGCGGGAGCAAATCCTCATGAGCCCCCAGGCCCTGGGGTCTCGGGAAGCTCCGGAGGCGCTGGTGGCTCCTCGCAGACCGTCTCCATCTCCACTAGGGCTGCGGAATGCCTGACCTCTTGAGACTCCAGGATGGCCCTCATGATGCGCTGGTATGCAACAGCTGTGTTTGGCGAGCCGTGAGGCATGCGAACGTAGCTGTGAGGTGGACCCTCGCAGCGTCCCACTCGCGAAGGCCAGAGGCGCTCCTGAGACGCGGCTTGGTTGAACCCTGGTTTGTCGATGCAGACGCGTAGCCCACCATCCTCGCCTGGATAGGGGGCCACAGCGGGTAAGCGGCGGCTGCCTCTCATGACCCTTGACTCCTGTAGCTCCTGAATGGCCTTGCTGACGAACTCCTGAGGGTTTGGCCCTCCTTGCCTTGCTCCTTCTTGATGGAAACGTGCTTCGAAGCACGCCTCCACGTGGTGCCCAAGCGCCTCCCTCGTGACCTTGGCGAGGTCGACATCCCTCCAGGGGAGAGCCCCTGAGCCCTGCCTGAGGAGGGCATCGGGCGCGCTTCCCTATGCAATGGAAGGAGGTTCCCCCTGAGCAGGCGCGGGCCCAGAGGGACCTGCCTCCTGAGGGGCCGGGCCGGTCGATGTCTTCTTCTTCTTGGGGGCAGCCTCGGGAAGCCTCCTGCTTCCGCGATCCGGGTCTTCCAGTGATGCGGCCTGAAAGTCTCTCTCTAGGGAGCAAACTACGTCTCTCTCTTCGCAGGGCACCGTGATGACTCCGCCACTTCCTCGCATCTTGAGGACGTTGTAGCCGTGGTGGGTTACGGCCATGAACTTGGCCAGCGCTGGGTACCCGAGGATGGCATTGTAGGGGAGGCCGATGAGGGCAATGTCGAAATCGGCCAGCTCTGTGCGGAAATTGTCGTAGGTGCCGAAGGTCACTGGGAGTCGGATCTGTCCCAAGCAGCTGGATGATCCGCCCCCGATGCCCATGAAGGGCTGGCTTGGCCGCAGCCGCCCCCGGGGTATGCGGAGGAGGTCGAAAGTTTTGACTTAAAGCACGTTGAGGCCCGCGGCACCGTCGATGAGGGTCCTGGTGACAGCCACCTGGCAGATGGTGGGGGTGCACAACATCGGAAGCGCACCCGAGCAGGCCGAATTGGAGGGGTGGTCTTCCGAACTGAAGGCTAGCCTGGCCTGCGGCTCCGGCCGGTCCCGGGAAGCCCCCTGCCGCGCGGAGGCGGCGCCGACCTGGCAGATGAACGGCTTGACATGGTGACTGGAGGGCGGCGCCTGCAAGCCGCCCAGGTGAGCCGCGATGACCGGGGAGGCCGGAGCGGCATGGTGGGCGAGGAAGAGGTCACGCGGCTTTTCCCAAGAGGCCACGGAGGGATGCAGGGGTGATACTCGTTGCTCGTTCCCCGCCGGGCCAGTGGCGGTGTTGACGGCGGGCGACGGGGAACGACGAGGGCGCCCGCCGACGGGAGCCATCCGGGTGACTCGAGCGGCGCGAACAGCCCGACGAGCGTCAGCCATGGACGCGACGGTCGGAGAAGAGCAGGGCGACGGAAGACGGGTTCCGGTGCACCCCTACCTGGCGCGCCAAATGTCGGATTTAGGGTTCCGACAGACCCTTGAGGTTCGAACACTGGGGTGTGCGCGGAGGTTTCGCCTTCTACCTACCTGTTCCTCACCGAATCGCTAAGATCTGAACTACGAGAAGAACAACGCAAGAGACACAGGGTTTATACTGGTTCAGGCCACCATTGTGGTGTAATACCCTACTCCAGTGTGTGGCGTGGTGGATTGCCTCTTGGGCTGATGATGAACAATACAAGGAACAACAGCCTCGCCAGGGTCTGTTCTTGTAGTGGCATTGTCCCTTTGGAGGGGTTGATTCTAGATGCCTATCTTATCCCCAGATTCCTATCCAGATGCCTCTACCCTGTGGGTGGCTAGTCCTATTTATAGGCTAAGGCCCTGGGCCTCTTCCCAAATATTGAGTGGGAAGGGCGCCAACAATTGGCGAATTTGAAGGGGAACATCCAGTACACTTATCCTGACTAAACTTGGTCCTCGCTTGTTAAAGGCTCTGGTGGTGACGCCGACTTGGGCTCCACGGTGACCTCCATCCTGCCGTTGGACTGGCCTTGGTCTTGTTGCACCGAAATGGATGCCTTTGCTTGATGCTCTCGCCTGCGCTTGCTCCCCTTGCACCAAAGAGGAAAGAAGGATACTGCGCAGGCTGGCGCCCGTCCGGCGTCCTTGGTCGTCATGGCTTGCGTCATGGGCACCTCGCGAGGTACCCCGCCTTGAACTCTCCGCCTCCTCGTGAGCCAGCCTGACGAGGCCGTGCCTGAGGAAGCTCCTTGTCATCCGCCTCGCAAGGCTTAGCCCCTCGCGAGGGTCTTGAGCTGGTGTTGATGAAGATGGGCCGTGCTGGGCCCCCTTTGAGCCACGCCGCAGGCCGCAGGCAGGCAAGTCTGGGGACCCCCGTTCCCAGAACGCCGATAGTCATCACGGTCCCCTATGAAGAGAAGGATGCGGTGTGCTCTCTCGAGCCTGCCTTCCAAGCCGCGTCAATCGAGGACCCAGACAGCAAGAGTGGAAACCTTCCTGAAGCAGCTCCCAAGAAGAAGAAGACGTCACATGGCACAAGGCCTCAGGAGGCAGGTGCCTCCGGAGGCGCCACATCCGGACATGCGCCCATCCAAGGGGCGCCACCCTCTGTCACATAGGAAGGCGTACCCGGCGCCCTCCTCGGGCAAGGCTTGGGGGCTCTGCCCTGGGGAGCCACTGACTTTGCCAAGGTCACAAGGGAGGCGCTTGGGCACCACTTGGAGGCGTGCTTCGCGGCACGTTTCTCTCAGGAAGGCGTCAGGCAAGGAGGGCCCAACCCTCAGGAGTTCATCACCAAGGTCGCTCAGGAGTTGTAGGAATCAAGAGTCATGCGCAGCAACCGCCGCCTGCCCAGCGCAGGTCCCCATCCAGGCGAGGATGGCGGGATGCGCGTCTGCATCGACTACCCAGGGCTCAATCGAGTCGCGTCTCAGGAGTGCTTCTGGCCTTCGTGTGTGGGGCGTTGCGCGGGTCCACCGCACAGCTACGTTCGCATGCCCTTTGGCCTGCCGAACGCGGCTGCAGCCCACCAGCGCCTGATTAGAAGCATTCTGGAAGCTCAGGTGGCCAAGCATCACGCACTCCTAGAGGAAAGGGAGATGGACCTCGCTGAGCCGCCCAGTCCCCCTGATCCTCCCAAGGCTCAGAGCCCCGAGGGCTCGTGAGGATTGGCTTCTTCACCGCGCACCGTTCGCTACTCCGACACTCGCTCTAAAATGGTATCAGGTGACTTCTTTCAAGATTCGTTTCAGCTGGGAGCGCCCTCAAGGCTACATCATTCCCAGGTCGTGTGGGTCTGTCCCCGCGGCATGTATCCGTTTTGCTTATGTCTTCAACTTACCTTGTTGGGGGTGCCCCTTGGGCCGCATCATCCCCAAGCCGCTCGGGCCTGACCCAGTGGCGTTTGCCTTTATCTGCATCTATCTAAGTTGATCTGCTTCTTCATGCTTAACCTGCTTATGATTACCGTCCGCTGCCTACCACGGGCCTCTCGTCTCTCATGCAAAGCGCTTGCATGTTAAAAGGGGGGCGCCTAAGCATCGCGACTCGGGAGCTCTTCCTAACATTACCACCTTTATATCTCAAAACAATTATCAAGCACCAAATTGATCATAGTGTTTAATGCACTTTCTATGATAGTTTTTATTATACCCAACTTGGATGCCCATAATTCTAGGACCAATTTTATAACCATATGAAATATCATGCTATTCTAAAAGACTCTCAAAATGATATAAGTTAAGCATGAGAGACCAACAATTTCTACAAAATAAAGCCACCGCCGTGCTCTAAAATATATAAGTGAAGTACTAGAGGAAAATTATCTAGCTCAAAAGATATAAGTGAAGCACATAGCT
Organism: Triticum aestivum; assembly: GCF_018294505.1. Taxonomy (NCBI): domain Eukaryota; kingdom Viridiplantae; phylum Streptophyta; class Magnoliopsida; order Poales; family Poaceae; genus Triticum; species Triticum aestivum. The sequence continues at coordinate 270,871,732 of NC_057804.1, read as the reverse complement.
TATTCTAATAAATTCCAAATCATGTGTGTCTCTCCAAAAAGGTGTGTACAGCAAGGATGATTGTGGTAAATTAAAAATAAAAGACTAATATCACACAAGACACTCCAAGAAAAACACATATCTTGTGGCAAATAAAAATATAGCTCCAGGTAAAGTTACTGATAGACGAAGACGAAAGAGCGGATGCCTTCCGGGGCATCCCCAAGCTTAGGATTTTGGTTGTCCTTGAATATCTTGGGGTGCCATGGGCATCCCAAAGCTTAGGCTCTTGCCACTCCTTATTCCATAGTCCATCAAATCTTTACCCAAAACTTGAAAACTTCACAACACAAAACTCAACAAGAAATCTCATAAGCTCCGTTAGTGCAAGAAAGAAAAACCACCACATAAGGTACTGTAATGAACTCATTCTTTATTTATATTGATGTTAAACCTACTGTATTCCAACTTCTCTATGGTTCATACCCCCGATACTAACCATAGATGCATCAAAATAAGCAAACAACACACGAAAAAACGGAATCTGTCAAAAACAGAACAGTCTGTAGCAATCTGTAACTTTCGAATACTTATGGAACTCTAAAAATATTACCAAAATAGGAAGTCCTGGGCAATTTGTCTATTGATCTACAGCAAAAAGAATCAACGAAAAATCACGTGTCTGTGATTTATTACAATTATTCTCGTGTGCGCAAAAGTTTCTTTTTTTCAGCAGAATCAAATTAACTATTACCGTAGGTTATCCTATAGGTTTTACTTGGCACAAACACTAATTAAAACATAAAACCACATCTAATCAGACGCTAGATGAAATATTTATTACTAAGCAGAAGCAAAAAGCAAGAAACAAAAATAAAATTGAGTTGCCTCCCAACAAGCGCTATCGTTTAATGCCCCTAGCTAGGCATAAAAGCGAGGATAGATCTAAGTATTGTCATCTTTCGCATTCAAATCTTCAATAGAGCACTTATAACTTTTAGGAGTTTCTTTCTTTTTAGCAATGATTAAAATCCTCGGCAAGAAATCAAGAATTCATTTGAAGCAAAAGGTTCCTTTATGATAGAGAGACAATTGGGGTGAACACTTATTGATTTGAGATCTGCATTTTCCTTACTAGAAGATTCACCCTTATTTTTAGGAACATAAACAAATTTAGCTGTTTTGGTAGGAGGAGTTGGAGTGTTTTTCACGGATGAAAAGGACGACCTTAAGTTGGTAATAATATCCTCAAGTTTACCGATTCTCGTAGAATCTAGATCTATTCTTTCGTTAACTATAGGTTCTCTCTTTAAAAAAATTCAAAGTAACTCCAACCCTAGATCCATATTGGGTAATTTGGTTATGGATTTTTTTATCCAAATTTTCAATCAATTCAATAGTGGCAACTTTGTTTTTAATAATTTCAAGCCTTTGCATCACATGTTCCAAAGTTAAAATAGTTCCATTGACCAAAAGAGGTGGTGGGCCGAAAAAATCTAACATAGCATTATAAGCATCAATAGTATGGCTACCCAAGAAATCCCCTCCGGTAATGGCATCAAGGATGCATCTATTCCAAGGAGTAATGCCTACATAAAAATTGCGAAGAAGAACGGAAGTAGAGAGCTTCCTAGTAGATCTTTTTTGAGCATTGCAAATTCTATGCCAAGCATCTTTTAGATTTTCTCCCCCCCCCTCTTTGTTTAAAATTGAGAACTTCATGCTCGGGAGTAATAACGAGGATAGGAGGACTAGCCATGACTACAATATAAATGATCTGACACACGAGCACACAAAAGGCAAGCGAAAAAGAGAGGCGAACGGGAAAGAGAGGGCAACTAAAATGGCAAAGGTGAACTGGGGGAGAGGAAAATAAGAGGCAAATGGCAAATAATGTAATGCGAGGGAGATGAGTTTGTGATGGGTACTTGGTATGTCTTGAGTTGAGCGAACAACTCCCCGGCAATGGCGCCAGAAATCCTTCTTGCTACATGTTGAGCACTGCATTGGTTTTCCCTTGAAGAGGAAAGGGTGATGCAGCAAAGTAGCGTAAGTATTTCCCTCAGTTTTTGAGAACCAAGGTATCAATCCAGTAGGAGGCTCCACAGAAGTCCCTCGTACCTACACAAACAAACAAGAACCTCACAACCAACGCGATAAAGGAGTTGTCAATCCCTTCACGGTAACTTGCAAAAGTGAGATTTGAAAGAGATAATAAGATAAGATAAATATTTTTGGTATTTTTATGATATAGATTGGAAAGTAAAAGATCCAAATAAAAGTAGACGGGAACTTATATGATAAAAGATAGACCCGGGGGCCATAGGTTTCACTAGTGGCTTCTCTCAAGATAGCATAAGTATTACGGGGTGTGAACAAATTACTGTCAAGAAATTGATAGAAAAGTGCATAGTTATGAGATTATCTAGGCATTATCGTGTATATAGGCATCACGTCCGCAACAAGTAGATCGAAACGATTCTGCATCTACTACTATTACTCCACACATCGACCAACTCCTGCCTGCATCTAGACTATTAAGTTCATAAGAATAGAGTAACACATTAAGCAAGATGACATGATGTAGAGGGATAAACTCAAGCAATATGATATAAACCCCATCTTTTTATCCTCGATGGCAACAATACAATATGTGCCTTGCTGCCCCTGCTGTCACTGGGAAAGGACACCACAAGATTGAACCCAAAGCTAAGCACTTCTCCCATTGCAAGAAAGATCAATCTAGTAGGCCAAACCAAACTGATAATTCGAAGAGACTTGCAAAGATAACCAATCATACATAAAAGAATTCGGAGGAGATTCAAATATTTATCATAGATAAACTTGTTCAGAAACCCACAATTCATCGGATCTCGACAAACACACCGCAAAAAGAGTTACATCGAATAGATCTCCAAGAAGATCGAGGAGAACTTTGTATTGAGATTCAAAGAGAGAGCAGAAGCCATCTAGCTAATAACTATGGACCCGAAGGTCTGTAGTAAACTACTCACAACTCATTGGAGATGCCTTGGAGATGATGTAGAGGCCCTCCATGGTCGATTCCCCCTCGGGCGGAGTGCCGGTGAAGGCTCCAAGGTGGGATCTCGCGGATACAGAAGGTTGCAGTAGTGGAAATAGTTTTTCATGGTGCTCCTCGATGTTTTCGGGGTACGTGGATATATATAGGCAAAGGAGGTAGGTCAGGGGAGTCACGAGGGGCCCACGAGGGTGGGGGCGCGCCTGCCCCCCTAGGGTGCGCCGGGCACACTCGTTGCCGCCTCGGTTACTTCTTGACGTCCACTCCAAGTCTCCTGGATTGCGTTTGTTCCAAAAAGATCGCTCCCGAAGGTTTTATTCCGTTTGGACTCCGTCTGATATTCCTTTTCTTCGAAACACTGAAATAGGCAAAAAAAACATCAATTTGGGTTGGGCCTCCGGTTAGTAGGTTAGTCCCAAAAATGATATAAAGGTGTAAAGTAAAACCCATAAACATCCAAAACGGGTAATATAGTAGCATGGAACAATCAAAAATTATAGATACGTTGGAGACGTATCAGCCGGCGCTACTCGCACCCTGCATGGCCGAGGAGAAGCTCCAGATCGTGCTCCTCCTGATGGCGAGCGAGGACAACGAGTGGAAGGGGACGGTGCTCCGGGTCGCCACTGCCGTGCCGGAGCTTGCTAACATCACTTTATTCCCATTCTTCCTGCACATCGTCTACTCGGGGCTGGTGCCCACATTCTCCCGCTTCTTCTACACCATTCTTCACCACTACGGCCTCCACGCACTCCACATTCATGCCAACTCCATCCTCCTCCTGTCCATCTTTGCCTTCTACCGTGAGGCATTTGTGGGGGTGATGCCCTCCGTCGCCATGCTCCGCCACTTCTTCTTCCTTCGCATGACTGGCGAGAATCCGGTTGGGTGCATTGGCTTCGTTGCGACGCGGGGTGGTAACGCAATCTCCTGCTTGTTGGAGCTGCGGGGAAAAGGTAGAGGATGCCGTGAAGAGGTGGGTTCTGATGGATGCCAAGTGCTCCCAGAGCTCGTTGGAGGTGCCGACCAAACTCCCCGTCTCCAAGAAGGGGTGGTATTCTAAGAAGATCACCGACCCTTCCCTGACGCTGTTGGTGAAGTAGATGGACAAGGACCTGAGCAGCGAGAGGCCGACGGGGGCCATGTTCATCAAGGAGTTCTTGAGGCAGCACATAGCGCCGCTCCAAGACCACTCCCGCCCCCTGTGGAAGCTTGGTGGTGTTGATGACAAGATCCGCCTGCGCTAGGACGCCCTTCGAGAGGAGCTGAGCAAGGTGTTGCTGTACTTGACGGGGAAGGACCCGAGCGATCCTCCGGAAGATTGGCTCCCGCTGTACTGCTGGGATGACGGGGAGAAGGTTGTCGCTGCTATGTCGGTCTTTGACAAGTTTGGGCTTGTGCGGGTGGGGCCTCCCCCGCCGCCTCCATCCTTGGTGGATCTGTCCTCCGGAGGTCATTCCTCCGAGGCCACCGTGGATGAGATCGTGGAGGAATCCTCTGCCCAGCGACAGAGGCAGCTCCTTCGTGACTTCCTCGCTGATGATGATGATGACGCGCCTCTAGTGGTGGAGGTGCCTTGCCCTTCTGGAGTCACCACAAGGTCCAGGGTATCCTCTTCGAAGCAGCCCAAGCGAACAACCACAAAGAAGGGAAGGACCGCGCTGATCCCTCCGGGCAGCGTTCCGCCCTTGCCGACGGCGCCCCGAGCGGCACCAACCGCGAGCTCTCGTGTTCCCAATAGTTTAGCACCGGCTGCTCTGCCTCAGCGCCCGCTGCTGAGCCTGAAGGGGAACTATGTCCTCGTCGGCCAGTAAGTCTTTTCCTTAGCCTTGCTTGTTGAATCTTGAAGCGATGCTTAGCGCCTTCGTCTGTCATTAGGCAGCAGCGGTCAAAGAAGCAGAAGGAGGGCACTGAGGTTGCCGTGGCCGCATGCGCTGAAGTGGCCGCCGCACACCTGGCGAAGGAGAATGTCGCAGCCCCCGCAGCTCCGGTGGTGATGTCGTCTCCCAAGGGCATGGAAGCCCATTCTCAGGAGGTGCCAGTTCCTTTGACGGGGCTGACCCCGCCGGCGCCCGTCCTTGCTGCGGCTGCTAAGGTCGCCCAGCCTCCGGAGCCCCCGGTCCTTCCTGCACCTGAGGTTTCTTCTGTCTTGGCGCCGAGGGCGTGTCCTCCCCTGCCCAGCGTGTGGCCGAGCCGTGGTGCTCCTGCAACCTCCAGGGCCCTGGAGGAGGCAAGATCAGTGCTGGACCTCCTCCAGGGTGAACTTCGGGGCCCAGATCATTGCTCAGCGCAGGGACGCCTGGGGCTGGTTTCTGGTTGGCTCCAGGCCGACGCGTCTGTCCGCACGGCCCGGGGCTCCGCGGAGGAAGCCCAGAAGGTGCTGGGGGTGGCCGCTACGGAGCGTGACCTGGCGCGGAAGGAGGCCACAGAAGTTGAGGGTCGGTGCCATGCGGTGGAGACTGAACTGAAGGCTCTTCAGGATCACCAAGCCGCCCAGGCCAGCCAGCTCTAGGAGAGTGAGGAGAAGCTAAAGGCACATGAAGCTGTCATCGCTGATCGAGATGCCGAGGTGAAGAAGGCGGCCTTGGAGCAGGCTGCGGAGCGCGACCGCCTGACGAAGCTGAAGGAGGAGGCAGAGGCGGCCCAAGCGGTGCTTGCCGAGGCCAAGAAGGTGGCCGCCATGGAGCGCAACACCCTTGCCTCTCTCGAGGCTAGGTTCCGCAAGGCTCAGAAGTCGCTCTACGGGGATGATCCTTCGAAGAAGGCGGCGGCCACGACCCCGGGGGAGAGCCCTGCTGCTCTGCTTCTTGAAGTCTTGGCGGTGCTCGAAGATGCTGTCGACGGGTTTGCCTCCTTGGTGGAAATCGAGGCGCGCTCACTTTGTTCTTCAGCTCTAACATCCGTCTTTATCCATCTCTATCTTTAGGACGCCGGCTTCGACCTCTCCTGCTTCCTTACCCTGGTGGACTCCGACACCCGGGACGCTACTGCTGCCACCGTGAAGAGCTCCGTGGATGCCATGCTGAGCAAGTTCCTGGTCATTGGTCCTCCAACCAAGGTTGATGGAATGGGCGACGCGCCTGGCGACGAGGCTCCGCTGGCTTGGCGACTCTGCTTTTCCTTGTTCGTCCTGTATCATGCAACATGCATTGGGGAGGCGTTTAAAACCGTTTGCTTGGAACAATATGTTCTATAATAATTAGATTATGTTGCCTCGACTTTTCCATTTGCTTTATTGTTCTGTATCGGTAGAGCCCAGCCCCGCGCATACCTCAGCCGCTGTCGGGTCGTCCGGATCGCTAGGACAAGCCCAAGGGGTGAGGGGCTACGTGACCAGTTAGGCTCCTTGGACACGATGCTCAGGAGTCCTCCTTGACAAGCGAACAGCTTATGAAAAGGCATAGGAGCAAGCCTTGTTGTTCTGCGTCGGCAGGGCCCTGCCTCGCGCATGCCTCAACCGTCGTTGGGTCGTCCGGATCATCAGGACGAGCCCAAGAGGTGACGGGCTATGTGACTAGATAGACTCCTGAGACGTGATGCTCAGGAGTCCGCCTTGATGTACGAACGGCTTGAAAAGGAATGGTGAAAGCTAGGCCTTGGCATTCTGCGTCGGCAGGGCCCGGCCCCGCGCATGCCTCAGCCGTTGTCGAATCGTCCGGATCACTAGGATGAGCCCAAGAGGTGAGGGGCTACGTGACCAGTTAGGCTCCTGAGACGCGATGCTCAGGAGTCCCCCTTGACGTACGAACAGACCATCATACCTTTCCCTCGCCGAGCTCTTGCTTGGGAGGGGTGCGCAAAGACCAGGCCCATGAGGCCTGGCGAGGTGAGGTATGCCTGGCATGACCTAAGCATAGCCCCTGTGCCCAGCCCCCTCACGCTACCCTCCCGAGGGAGAGCAGCGCGGTGAGGCTGGTCACTGAGCCCGGAGGCTCCCTAAGGTTAATGTGGCCTCGAGGCCACCCCCAGTTGTTTATCACCAGCGTGGAGCATAGTGTTTCCGCTCTTGCATGGGCATAGCCACTCCTTGTCAGTGTCGACGGCCAGCACGGAGCATGGTCCTTCCACTGGTGCGTAGGAGGGGCTCCCTCTGAGGAGAGCCCCCGGGGCATGTACAGCCCCGCCCTGACACGTGGCTTGCACGGCCGGGCTGGAGGAGGTGTGTATGGGCTCTAGTGAGCCAGTGTGGGACTCACGAGGCCCTACCTCAAGGCGGGTTGCGCCTGGTCTTGATTGGGGATGCTTGTGTTAATCCTGCGAGATGGTTAGGAAGCCTGCGCCGAATGAGTCTCCTGAGGTTATTGCATGAGAAGGCCAGACACCAACGACCCCAGGAGGTGACATGAATGGGGCCGGCCCGCCAGTCAGAGCTCAGCCATTGGGTTTATCGATGCTGCAGGGACGGACCCGAGCATAGACGCCGGGCCCAGTCTTCTCATGCAAAGATCCTGAAGAAAAACAAGCAGCGCGCGGTTCCCATGGCCACGGGGGCACCAGGTCGCGCGCCCTCATTCATCCACCCGCGATTAGCTCATGCGAGAACAAGGACCAAGGACTAGCCCGTGAGCCCGAGCTCAGCCACTTGGATTTAGAAATGCTACAGGGACATACTCGAGCACAGACGCCGTGCCAGTCCTTAATCATGAGGCGGTCGCAGGAGGGTTTGCAAGGGCGTGAGACGCTCTTAGCGACGAAGCGTTGGTCAGACAGTTAATAACTTGAAAGTAACTTGCGAAGGATAAACTAGCTCTGATAGATGCAGAAGGGATACATGTTGTAGGGACAGACCCACACGGTCTGGGGATGATGCAGCCCGAGGGGCGCCCCCAGAATAAAAGAACTAGAGAGATGTCACATGGTGCCGTCGCTGAAGAGGTGTTGAAGTAGCCAAAAAACGCGCACCGCTAGGGTCGTTCCTCAAGAGCCGCTCTCGTGCCGAACCTCGGGAGGCTCAAAGGGCCCGGGAGGCTCCTGAAGGTGCTCCTCCATCTCCGCCACGATCGCCTGGTGCCTGGCCTCGCAAGCTATCTGGGCATCCCTCATGCAGCACTAGAACACTTCAGCCGCGCCCGGCAGTCCGAAGGGCATGCCGACGTAGCTGTGAGGAGGTTCCTCACACTGGCCGACATGGGATGGCCAGATGAGCTGCCGAGACGCGGCCCTGTTGAGCCTGAGGATGTCGATGTAGACGCGGAACTCCTTACCCGTGCGGCAGGCGACGATCGCCCTACAGAACCCTTGCTTCTTGAATCTCCTCCGTTGCCTTGCTGATGAACTCCTGAACCCCTGATTCCACACGCCTGCTGCCTTCTCCTGGGAAGCGTGCTCTGAAGAGCGCCTCCACATAGTGCCCGAGCGCCACCCTCGTGACTCTGGCTATGTCTGAGGCCCTCCAAAGGAGAGCCCCCGAGCCTAGCCTGAGAGGGGCGCCGAGCGCGCCTTCCTATGTGATGGGTGAAGGCGCCGTATCCGGGGACGCGAGGCTCAGTGCAGCAGCCTCGAGCAGTGCTTCCTCACGAGACCCCTGACCCAGCTGCAGCTTCTTCGTCTTGGGGGTGACCTCAAGAGGGAGGGTGCCGTCCTCGTCTTCAGGTTTCTCGATCGCTGCAGCCTGGAAGGCGCGCTCGAGGGAGCACACCGCATATTTCTCTTGGCATGCGACCGTGATGACCCCGCCGCTTCCTGGCATCTTGAGGACGTTGTAACCGTGGTGCGTAGCCGCCATGAACTTGGCCTGTGCTGGGTACCCTAGGATGGCGTTGTAGGGCAGGCGGATGTCAGCGATGTCGAAGTCAATGAGCTCAGTGTGGTAGTTGTTGCTCTCGCCGAAGGTGATAGGGAGGCGAACCTGCCTTATCGAGTGTGTAGAACCATCAGTCACTCCTGAAAATGGCTTTTCCGGGTGAAGCTGGTTGTATGGCACTTGGAGCATGTCGAACGTCTGAATAGACAGAACATTGAGGCCTGCACCGCCATCGATGAGAGTCTTGGTGACGACCACGTTGCTGATAGCGGGGGAGCAGAGCATGGGGAGCACATCGGCGGTGGCCGCGGACTTGAGCTGGTCTAAGGAGCTGAAGGTGATGGCACACTTGGACCACCTGAGAGGGCGAGTTGCTTCAGGCTTGGGGAGCGCTCCATTCACCTCGCGTGCGAATTGCTTGAAGACGCGGTGGGAAGCTGGGGCCTGTGAGCCGCCCAAGATGCAGGCGATGGCTCGACGCTCTTGGAATCCCCCAGCCCCCTCGTCCTAGTGGTGATCTTCGTTCCTTCTTGGAGGTGGAGGCAGAGGGGGTAGACTAGTGTTGCCCTGAGGGTGCTCCTCACGAGGCTGCTCCCTCCAGGCGCCCTCGCCAGGCTCGCCCTGCCAGCGATCCTCACAAGGCTAGTCGCGTCACTCCTCATGATGGTCGCATACGTCCCAGCGTCTTCCACCTCGGCCGCCTCCATGACCGTAGCCTCGATCGTTACGCTCGGGGCGTCGACCAAGGCACCCATCACGGAGGGCTCGGAGCTCCTGGCAGTCATTGAATGTTGTGGTAGACGCAGAAGGGTCGGTTGATCTTGGATAACTCGGGGTGGTCGCAGCCACGCTTTGTCTCTGGCTCGGCCGCAAGCACTGTCAGATTTTGGGTTCCGGCAAACCCTTGAGGTTCGAACACTAGGGTGTGCACAAAGATTTCCCCCTAGCGAATCTCGCTCTCAGCCTCGCCATGATCCCTAAGCTTAACTCGATGAACTCACAACACAAGAGACAAAAGATTTATATAGGTTCGGGCCACCGTTGTGTAATACCCTTCTCCTGTGTGGTGGTCATGGATTGCCTCTTGGGTTGATGATGAACCGTACAAGGGAAGAACAGCCTTCTGAGGGGAGGTGTTCTTGAGCTGGTGTGGTGTGAAGGTGAACTGAATTTGTCCCCTTCTACTTTGGTGGCTAGCCCTATTTATAGAGGCCCTGGTCCTATTCCCAAATATTGAGCTGGAAGGGATCCAACAACGGCCAATTTGAAAGGGGACAACTAGTACAAGCTATCCTGACTAAAGGTGGTCTTCTCCTGTCAAAGGCACTGGTGGTGACGCCGTTTTGGGCTCCATGATGACCTCCGTCCTGCCGTCCTACTGGCCTTGGTCCTGTTGCATCGATATGGAAACCTTTGCCTGATGCCTCGGTACTCCGCGCCTGGGCTTGCCCCCTTAGCACCAAAGGTTAAACGAGGACACTGCATGCTGGCGCCCGCCTGGCCTTGGTCGTCATGGCTTGCATCACGGGAACCTCGCGAGGTACCCCTTGACTTGATCTCTCCGCCCCCTCATGAGCCTACCTAGTGAGGCCGCCCCTGAGGAGGCCTTGTGTTGTTCGCCCTGCGAGGCTTGGCCCCTCGTGAGGGTGATACGACCGTGTGTTCTGTCACTACCGGCGTTACTGTTATTTCACCTTATCCTAAGGATGTATATGCACCATATATATCAAGGTACCTGCCTATCATCTACCGAGATGCAGAACCATACTTTTTCTCGAGCCAGATTGCTAGTTTGCATTATACTGATGAGAGCAAGATTATGCACGTCAAGGAACAAGTTAGCCACATGTTACCAGGTTATGTATGCATGCAACCAATAATGTGTAGAACTAGAGTTGAGCAAACAAAAGAATCTGCATGCAACATTGATGCGCCAGAGATAAGCAAGGTCACGTGCATGCATGGGAAATTAGTCCATTACGTAGCTACAATACAGGAAAGAGTCCTGACCAAATACAGGTTCCATCAGGTGCGGCCACCTGATCAGGAATTGTACTCCGGGACGTACATGAAGATCAAATATTTGCTTTCTTTGAAAGGAACCGGGTGGGGTCCACCTGCAGACTACACGAGAAGCCTCATCACCAACCAAACAAGACATCGTTATTTTTGTTTCCTTAGATTAAATCAAGTCGGTTGTTATCTTTTGGTAGGACAAGTTTGTTTTTCCTCTGAATTAGATGTGTGCCTAGCGTGTTGGTCAAACCATTGTAGGGTCGGCTATACTAGTATAAATAGCCAGAGTATGGTCATTGTAAAGACAGGTTAATTTGATATGAAATAGAGAGATGTGTTTTCGAGGGTAAACACCCGTATCAAGTTTTTGAGGTAGCTTTAGAAAACCTCTTTGTTGCGATTTCTGCGAGGAAATTGTTTTGCGCGTGAGTACCGTCGTCGAGATTGGCTTTCTCGTGCTGAGCCGCAAGGTTCAAACCCTCTATTTCATGTACATCGCGTGCGCGGGCGAGAGGTTGCTGCTATTGGTGGTGGAGTGTCGTGAAAGATTGGGCCGCAACAACAGATCGGATCTCGCCATCGAGGTTCGGTCAACATTAGGTGGTATTCAGAGCATCAGGTTGTTCACGACACTATGGAGAAGATGGTGAGGGCATCGTCATTTAGTAAGTTAAGCTATGGGTTTCAGTTGGAGGAGGAAGGCCACTGGACCGGGCTTTTTCACACGCGCGTGTGGTTGTAGGAGAGAGATCATGTGCCATGACGATCGATCACATGAATTTGATCAATGCTGCAAGCATCGAGATGGTGGAGAAGCTGAATCTACCAGTGACACCGCGTCCACAACCATACTTGTTTCCTTGGGGTCAAGAAGAGCTCACTGTCACACAGCAAACCAAGGTACCGTTTTTGTTGGCAAATTATTTTTGCGAGGTTTTGTGCGACGTGATTCCGGCACCGATGATTTCATGTCACTTGTTATTGGGCAAGCCATGGTACAAAGAGCATGATGTTGCGTATGATTGCATAACACACAGATATACCATCAAGAGGGGTAAGATGTGCAGCCTCATGCCAATGGATGATGAGCGTTTTATTTCTTGGAGGAAAGAACATCTTGAGAAGATAAAAGAGGAAAAAGAAGAAGAAAAGAAGAAGGTTGAAGCTACTGGGATTTGTATGGCCGTCGATCAGTCTATAGATAAAAATATTGGTGAAAAGATTAATTCGAAACCGGGGACGGTTTCGTTTCAAGGAGGAGAGCATGATACGACCGTGTGTTCTGTCACTACCGGCGTTGTTGTTATTTCACCTTATCCTAAGGATGTATATGCACCATATATATCAAGGTACCTGCCTATCATCTACCGAGATGCAGAACCTTACTTTGTCTCGAGCCAGATTGCTAGTTTGCATTGTACTAATGAGAGCAAGATTATGCACGTCAAGGAACGAGTTAGCCAGATGTTACCAGGTTATGTATGCATGCAACCAATAATGTGTAGAACTAGAGTTGAGCAAACAAAAGAATCTGCATGCAACATTGATGCGCCAGAGATAAGCAAGGTCACGTGCATGCATGGGAAATTAGTCCATTACGTAGCTACAATACAGGAAAGAGTCCTGACCAAATACAGGTTCCATCAGGTGCGGCCACCTGATCAGGAATTGTACTCCGGGACGTACATGAAGATCAAAGATTTGCTTTCTTTGAAAGGAACCGGGAGGGGTCCACCTACAGACTACACGAGAAGCCTCATCACCAACCAAACAAGACATCGTTATTTTTGTTTCCTTAGATTAAATCAAGTCGGTTGTTATCTTTTGGTAGGACAAGTTTGTTTTTCCTTTGAATTAGATGTGTGCCTAGCGTGTTGGTTAAACCATTGTAGGGTCGGCTATACTAGTATAAATAGCCAGAGTATGGTCATTGTAAAGACGGGTTAATTTGATATGAAATAGACATATGTGTTTTCGAGGGTAAACACCCGTATCAAGTTTTTGAGGTAGCTATAGAAAACCTCTTTGTTGCGATTTCTGCGAGGAAATTGTTTTGCGCGTGAGTACCGTCGTCGAGATTGGCTTTCTCGTGCTGAGCCGCAAGGTTCAAACCCTGTATTTCATGTACATCGTGTGCGCGGGCGAGAGGTTGTTGCTATTGGTGGTGGAGTGTCGTGAAAGATTGGGCCGCAACAACAGATCGGATCTCACCATCGAGGTTCGGTCAACATTAGGTGGTATTCAGAGCATCAGGTTGTTCACGACACTATGGAGAAGATGGTGAGGGCATCGTCATTTAGTAAGTTAAGCTATGGATTTCAGTTGGAGGAGGAAGGCCACTGGACCGGGCTTTTTCACACGCGCGTGTGGTTGTAGGAGAGAGATCATGTGCCATGACGATCGATCACATGAATTTGATCAATGCTGCAAGCATCGAGATGGTGGAGAAGCTGAATCTACCAGTGACACCGCGTCCACAACCATACTTGTTTCCTTGGGGTCAAGAAGAGCTCACTGTCACACAGCAAACCAAGGTACCATTTTTGTTGGCAAATTATTTTTGCGAGGTTTTGTGCGACGTGATTCCGGCACCGATGATTTCATGTCACTTGTTATTGGGCAAGCCATGGTACAAAGAGCATGATGTTGCGTATGATTGCATAACACACAAATATACCATCAAGAGGGGTAAGATGTGCAGCCTCATGCCAATGGATGATGAGCGTTTTATTTCTTGGAGGAAAGAACATCTTGAGAAGATAAAAGAGGAAAAAGAAGAAGAAAAGAAGAAGGTTGAAGCTACTGGGATTTGTATGGCCGTCGATCAGTCTATAGATAAAAATATTGGTGAAAAGATTAATTCGAAACCGGGGACGGTTTCGTTTCAAGGAGGAGAGCATGATACGACCGTGTGTTCTGTCACTACCGGCGTTGTTGTTATTTCACCTTATCCTAAGGATGTATATGCACCATATATATCAAGGTACCTGCCTATCATCTACCGAGATGCAGAACCTTACTTTGTCTCGAGCCAGATTGCTAGTTTGCATTGTACTGATGAGAGCAAGATTATGCACGTCAAGGAACGAGTTAGCCAGATGTTACCAGGTTATGTATGCATGCAACCAATAATGTGTAGAACTAGAGTTGAGCAAACAAAAGAATCTGCATGCAACATTGATGCGCCAGAGATAAGCAAGGTCACGTGCATGCATGGGAAATTAGTCCATTACGTAGCTACAATACAGGAAAGAGTCCTGACCAAATACAGGTTCCATCAGGTGCGGCCACCTGATCAGGAATTGTACTCCGGGACGTACATGAAGATCAAAGATTTGCTTTCTTTGAAAGGAACCGGGAGGGGTCCACCTACAGACTACACGAGAAGCCTCATCACCAACCAAACAAGACATCGTTATTTTTGTTTCCTTAGATTAAATCAAGTCGGTTGTTATCTTTTGGTAGGACAAGTTTGTTTTTCCTTTGAATTAGATGTGTGCCTAGCGTGTTGGTTAAACCATTGTAGGGTCGGCTATACTAGTATAAATAGCCAGAGTATGGTCATTGTAAAGACGGGTTAATTTGATATGAAATAGACAGATGTGTTTTCGAGGGTAAACACCTGTATCAAGTTTTTGAGGTAGCTATAGAAAACCTCTTTGTTGCGATTTCTGCGAGGAAATTGTTTTGCGCGTGAGTACCGTCGTCGAGATTGGCTTTCTCGTGCTGAGCCGCAAGGTTCAAACCCTGTATTTCATGTACATCGTGTGCGCGGGCGAGAGGTTGTTGCTATTGGTGGTGGAGTGTCGTGAAAGATTGGGCCGCAACAACAGATCGGATCTCGCCATCGAGGTTCGGTCAACATTAGGTGGTATTCAGAGCATCAGGTTGTTCACGACACTATGGAGAAGATGGTGAGGGCATCATCATTTAGTAAGTTAAGCTATGGATTTCAGTTGGAGGAGGAAGGCCACTGGACCGGGCTTTTTCACACGCGCGTGTGGTTGTAGGAGAGAGATCATGTGCCATGACGATCGATCACATGAATTTGAGCAATGCTGCAAGCATCGAGATGGTGGAGAAGCTGAATCTACCAGTGACACCGCGTCCACAACCATACTTGTTTCCTTGGGGTCAAGAAGAGCTCACTGTCACACAGCAAACCAAGGTACCATTTTTGTTGGCAAATTATTTTTGCGAGGTTTTGTGCGACGTGATTCCGGCACCGATGATTTCATGTCACTTGTTATTGGGCAAGCCATGGTACAAAGAGCATGATGTTGCGTATGATTGCATAACACACAAATATACCATCAAGAGGGGTAAGATGTGCAGCCTCATGCCAATGGATGATGAGCGTTTTATTTCTTGGAGGAAAGAACATCTTGAGAAGATAAAAGAGGAAAAAGAAGAAGAAAAGAAGAAGGTTGAAGCTACTGGGATTTGTATGGCCGTCAATCAGTCTATAGATAAAAATATTGGTGAAAAGATTAATTCGAAACCGGGGACGGTTTCGTTTCAAGGAGGAGAGCATGATACGACCGTGTTTTCTGTCACTACCGGCGTTATTGTTATTTCACCTTATCCTAAGGATGTATATGCACCATATATATCAAGGTACCTGCCTATCATCTACCGAGATGCAGAACCATACTTTGTCTCGAGCCAGATTGCTAGTTTGCATTGTACTGATGAGAGCAAGATTATGCACGTCAAGGGACGAGTTAGCCTCCCTAGTCGTCGAAAGATTTCATCCCTCGCTCGGTCGTTAAGGTGGGGTGAAAACTGCAATTAATGCTCTATCTCCGTCATAGAATATGGGATACTCACTTTCAATGGCCTCGCATCCCCAGAGCCTCAGACTGGCCTGCCCTTCCAATCGGGGTTATAACGGGTCCGGTATCAGCAACACCAGCCAATCGTGTTGGTACGGTGGGTTCCCCATACCCACTATTCGGAAAAAAAGCTTGCCATAGCAGCTCAAACCTCCGATCGGGAAATGGGAGTTCTAACCGGTCCTAACCCCAATTCCAAACAAATTGATTGGACCGAGGTTCGTGCAGGGAGAGAATAGAAACTAATAACGATGGAGCAAGAAAACGGATGCGCTAACGCGCAACGGCTTTCGCGCTAGTTGCTCAATCCGTTGCTTGTTTGGTTCGAGGTTGAGCTCACCCGCCGCCCTACGTCAGTAGTCTTCCTAACTTCTA
>NC_057804.1:270689242-270694859 GCF_018294505.1 Triticum aestivum | reverse complement strand
GAATCACTTGTTTCACTAATGTGACTAGTCTTGACTGCAGGTTTTTTCTTTCTATAGAGAAGTGACTGCGCTAGAGATGCTTATTAAAGGTTTGCTTGGTGGCTTCCTTGCTTGACAGGCTTTCCTTGTTGATTGGCTTGGTCTGCTAGTTCCCGGAAATCACTTCCTCTAAGTCTTAAATAGCAGAACCTACTCTTTCTTCAAAGAATGTAGCATACCTAAGAAATGATTTCTCTAACGAGTCAAATCCGTTGTGAAATAAGGAAATGCGCGGATCGCTTCTTCTACCCTTCTCTTATTCGCATTTCCTGCTTACTATTGAAAGAAAAGCTGTTACTGCTGCATATCCCCTTTTTCCTCTAATTCGAGCGAGTAAAGGCGCAGCTTCCTCATCTTTGCTTTATAGTTTGATATAATATAGAATTGGATTTTGCTTTCCTTTAAGGAGCTCTAGCTATCTTGCTGATCCACCAGTTCATACTATTAATGAAAGCTCTTTACCAGGTTATGTATGCATGCAACCAATAACGTGTAGAACTAGAGTTGAGCAAACAAAAGAATCTGCATGCAACATTGATGTGCCAGAGATAAGCAAGGTCACGTGCATGCATGGGAAATTAGTCCATTACGTAGCTACAATACAGGAAAGAGTCCTGACCAAACACAGGTTCCATCAGGTGCGGCCACCTGATCAGGAATTGTACTCCGGGACGTACATGAAGATCAAAGATTTGCTTTCTTTGAAAGGAACTGGGTGGGGTCCACCTGCAGACTACACGAGAAGCCTCATCACCAACCAAACAAGTCATCATTATTTTTGTTTCCTTAGATTAAATCAAGTCGGTTGTTATCTTTTGGTAGGACAAGTTTGTTTTTCCTTTGAATTAGATGTGTGCCTAGCGTATTGGTCAAACCATTGTAGGGTCGGCTATACTAGTATAAATAGCCAGAGTATGGTCATTGTAAAGACAGGTTAATTTGATATGAAATAGACAGATGTGTTTTCGAGGGTAAACACCCGTATCAAGTTTTTGAGGTAGCTTTAGAAAACCTCTTTGTTGCGATTTCTGCGAGGAAATTGTTTTGTGCATGAGTACCGTCGTCGAGATTGGCTTTCTCGTGCTGAGCCACAAGGTTCAAACCCTCTATTTCGTGTACATCGCGTGCGCGGGCGAGAGGTTGCTGCTATTGGTGGTGGAGTGTCGTGAAAGATTGGGCCACAACAACAGATCGGATCTCGTCATCGAGGTTCGGTAAACATCAGAGGGTCTTGAGTGTTGGTTGACGAAGACGGGCCGCACTGGGCCACTAGTGGAGCCACGCTACTGGCCACAGGCAGGCAAGTTTGGGGACCCCCGTTCCCAGAACACCGATAGTAGCCCCCGGGCCCAAGGCGCGCTCGGACATGGCATAGCGACGAAGCCAAAGGGCAAGTGCGGAGCACCGCGGGCCCCACAGCCTGCGGCCTTGGTCGACGCGTGGCGACTGATTGGACGTGGGCGTCTCCGCTTCCCCACGCTGCCTCGGCATCTGACCGACTGACAAAAGGCTGGTGCGGGCAAGGCTTGCCTTCATTGCTCTCCTTTGTTCTTTATGTCCTCAGGTCCCGGACCTCGAGCGAGCTCAGCCGCCGCTGGTATGCCAGGTCGCGATGCCGTGGTCAAGGCCAGGGGGTGAGTGCTGGAGAGCCAGTAAGAGCTCCTGAGTCGCGATGCTCAGAATCCCCCCTTTTAACGCGTAAGCGGATTGCATGGCAAAGAGAGGGAGCTCGTGGTGCTGTCCGCTGTAGTCCTCAGGATGTTCCTGCAAATCAGCACAAGAAAGGCACGGGTTGCCATTATGATTGCCGGCCGGCCACTGGTTTCTCCGAAAGAAGGGTGAGGGCACTGAGGGCCTGGTGAGGTGAGCGCGTGGGGCGTGCCACGGGCGAGAGCTCGACCGCTTAGATTTGTCGGCATTGCAAGGACGGACCCGTGCGCAAGCGCCGTGCCAGCGCGAGCGGTTCCCGTGGTAGGTGGCAATTGACCAAGTGATAATCACAGGTAGATCAGGCATGAAAGGAAAATTTTCTTAGGTAAATGCAGCACGGATACATACCACTGGGTCAGACCCAAGCGGCTTGGGGATGATGCAGCCTGAGGGGCGTCCCCAGCAAGGTAAGCTAGAGACATAAGATGAGATACATGCCACAGGGACGGACCCACGCGGCCTGAGAATGATGCAGCCCTGAGGGCACTCCCAGTTGAAATGAACTTGGGGGATGTCACCTGGTTCCGTCGTAGAGGAGGTGCTGGAGTAGCTGAAGATGCATGGTGAAGGGGCCGACCCTCACGAGCCACCAGGGCCCTGAGCCTCAGGAGGCTCTGGGGGTCCAGGTGGTTCCTTGAGGATCGTATCCATCTCTGCTAGGACTGCGTGGTGCCTGGCCTCCTGAGCCACCATGATGCTCCGCAGGTGACGCTGGTAGGTGGCAGCCGCGTTCGGCATGCCGAAAGGCATGCGAACATAGTTGTGCGGCGAACCACCGGAGCGTCCCACGCGCAAAGGCCAGAAGCGCTCCTAAGATGTGGCTTGGTTGTGCCCTGGGATATCGACGCAGACACACAGCCCACCATCCTCACCTGGATGGGGAGCTGCGCCGGGCAGGCGGCGGTCTCCGCGATCGGCCCTTGCTTCCTGAAGCTCCTGAGTGGTCTTAGCAATGAAATCCTAAACGTTGGTCTTTCCATGCCCTATGCTTCCTGACGGAAACATACCGCGAAGCATGCCTCCAAGGGGTGTCCGAGTGCCTCCCTCTTGATGTTGGCGAGGTTTGAGGCCCTCCCGAAGAGATCCCCCGAGCCCTGCCCGAGGAGGGCGCCGGGTGCGCCTTCCTATGTGATGGAAGGAGGTGCCCCATGCACGGGCGCTGATCCTGACATGACACCACCCGAGATGCCGACCTCCTGAGGCCTTGTGCGGAGCGGTTTCTTCTTCTTCTTGGGGATGGCCTCCGGAGGGTTCTCACCCTTGCTGTCCGGGTCCTTGATTGCTGCAGCTTGGAAGGCACGCTCGAGGGAGCACACCGCATCTCTCTCTTCGCAGGGGACCATGATGATTCCGCCGCTTCCTGGCATCTTGAGGATGTTGTAGCCGTGGTGGGTCACTGACACGAACTTGGCCAGGGCCGGATACCCGAGGATGGCATTATACAGCAGGTGGATGTGGGCAACGTCGAAGTCGACGAGCTCGGTGCAGTAGTTGTCGCGCTGTCCAAAGGTGACAGGGAGGCGGACCTGCCCTATCAGGGTGGTGGAACCGTCAGTAACTCCTGAGAAAGGCTTGGTAGGTTGGAGCTGATCGTACGGCACTTCAAGGTTGTCGAACATCTCGACGGACAGGATGTTAAGCCCTGCGCCGACATCGATGAGGGTCTCGGTGACTTGCACGTTGCTAATGATTGGGGAACAGAGCATCGAGAGGATGCCAGTAGTAACCGTGCACTTGAGTTTATCTGCCGAGCTGAAGGTGATGGCGCACTTGGACCACCTAAGCGGGCGTGTGGCCTTGAGCCTGGGGAGGAATGCATTCACGTCACGAGCAAACTGCTTGAAGATGCGCTGAGAGGCTGGGTCCTGAGCTCTGCCCAAGATGCAAGTGATAGCACGTGGCTCCTGGAAGCCCCCAGCCCCCTCGTCCTGATGATGGTCGTCATTCCTTCTCAACGGCGGTGGCGGCGGAGGAAGGCCTGCATTGCCCTGGGGGCGGTCCTCGCGAGGCTGATCCCTCCACGTGCCCTCACGAGGCTGGTCCCTCCAGGCGCCCTCATGAGGCCGGTCCTGCCAATGATCCTCATGAGGTCGGTCATGCCACTCCTGGCGAGGGCCACGGTCGTCCCATCATCCGCCGCCACATCCTTCTCCTTGGCCGTAGCCCTGGTCGTTGTGCTCGGGCCATCGACCGGAGCGTATTCTCGAACGGCCCTGAGCTCCTGGCAATCGTTGGTGTTGTGGGTGTGGAGGTTGTGGTAGGCGCAGAACGGTCGGCTGCCCTTGGATGACTCCGGCTGGTCCCTGCCGCGCTTCATGTCTGGCTCTGCCGCGAGCACGGCTACTCCCATGCGCTTCACATCCTTGGCCTTGGTCTTCTTTTCTTCCGGGTCGGCAGCTGGGAGCTCGAGGAGGGAGAGGCGTCCCTCCTCAGCTCTTGCGCACTTGGTCGCCAGGTCGAACAGCTCCAGGGATGTGCAAAACTCCTCGTGGATGGGGAGCTCCTCCTTCATCTTGATGTCACGGACGCCATCAGAGAACGATGAGATGATGGCCTCATCCGTCACCTTGGGGATCTTGAGGCGGACACTATTGAAGCGATGGATGTATTTCTGCAGGGTCTCCCCAGGCTGTTGCTTCATGCGGTGTGTGTCACCCACGGCTAGGGGCGGTCGTGAGTGCCCTGGAAGTTGGTGATTAAGCGGCTGCGCATCTCGTCCCAGGAGGAGATCGAGCAGGGAGGCAGGTTCAAGAGCCACGAGCGGGCACCGCCCTTGAGAGCCATGGGAAACCAGTTCGCCATGATCTTCTCGTCTCCATTGGCCGCCTTGATGCTCGGCTCGTAGAGCTGCAAGTACTCCGCGGGGTCAGGGGTACCATCATAGCGAGGAGGCAGGTCCGGCTTGAACATGCCCGGCCAGGCAACGCTACACAGCTCAGGCGTGAAGGCGCGGCAACCTGCTGTGGTCACCGGGGCCCTTTGCTAACGCCGAGCTTGCTCTTGATGGTACCCGCACACCGCTGCCATGGGCAGCACGTGGTCTTGTCGCGCCGGTGCAGGGAGCACGGGGACGCCTTCTTCAGTCTGAGGGACTTCTTGACAACGTCCTTCTTCTCGCGCAGGCGCCGGACGCAGTGGGTCACGTCCGGGGGCCGCGTGTGACGCCCGGATAGTTAAGCTACAGTGAACCTCTGCTAATGATGCCATGTCACCTCGATTACTATTGTTAATCTCGCGTTAGTTCGAAACCGATCCAAATTCAAAATTCAAAATCAAGCAAACAATAGAAGTTTTCCAATATTAAAACTAAAATGTTCAATAAATAGTAGATAAATCATAGGCTAGGATAAAATTGTAAACAACATTATTAAAATTTGATAAGTCATTTAAACAACCTCAAGCAGTGGCTGAATACATTATTTAATAACCTTTTAATTAATTATAATCTAATGTGAAATGGTATTTCACCCAGACTAGTTTTTGGTGCTAGGATCTAATGCACTGCAATTTATGAGCTGGTTCCCATATCTTATAATAATCAATTAGGTGCTAAACATTTTTGAAAAACAGAAAAAAGACAAATAAAAAGAAAAGAAATAAAACAAAGCAAAACAAAAAGGACCCCCCACTGGGCCAGTCAGCCCAGCTGCTAGCCAGGCCGGCCCAAACCGGCCCAGGCCGACCCCTCACTCCTCCATAACCCCACCCCGGTCAAACCCTAGCCCGACCGCACTACACCACTTCCCCCCCGATCCCCATCTCTTCCCTTGTTTCCCCCCACCTCGCGCCGCACGCACTCGCACGCAAGCATCGTGTCTGAGAGAGGAACTTCCCGCAACCGATGCCCCCGACCCGTCGCGCGCAATCG